>NW_024412467.1:5475544-5598092 GCF_014898765.1 Herpailurus yagouaroundi
TATATATATATATATATATATATATATATATATATATATATATATACAGACACACACACACATATATTTTTAAAAATGTATCACTGATGGTGAAATTTCAAATGAAAATTAGGTGGAATACTTGGGGAATGGAGCCTTTTTAGGTACTTCCCAGGTAACATTATGTTAGGCCCCACACTTCCCAATGGATGTGTGCCCCGGAGCCGGAGCTCAGGGAGGGAGAGGGAGGGGAAGGCAGAGGAAACTTAGTAAACCAGAATGTAAGAAAATAGTACTGGAGACTTGCAGAGACAAGGGGGCTCTGGAGACCACCTATAACACAGCTCACATTTTTTTTTAACAGATTAAAAACTAATGTTTTGCGTCACTAATAGTGACGCCAAAAGAGATGTGGGACTTGCCCCCTGCCCCAGTATTAGGGTCTTTGCAGGGCAAGTAAATACTAACTATCCCAAATCCCCATAGGGAAAGTCATATGAATGACAAACTGGGAGAAATATTGGCAATACGTATCACAGAGAAATGGCTAATCTCTGTAAGAAAAGGCACCCAGATAACAGGAAGGAAAAGATTAATCACCCCGATAGAAAATGGGCGAAAACCTGAAGATGCACTTTCTGCACAGAAACACTACCAATGGTCCCGAAGCACCTGGAAAGATGGTCAGCCTTACTCAAAATCAGAAAGCTGCACATTAAAACAGCACTGAGCACCCCTTCTCACCTCCCAATCACAAAGGTGGACAACATGACTGTGAAGCTGTGGGGAGAAATGGACAATCCTGTTCTGCTGATGAAGCCACAATAGGAAACCGCTCGCAGCTCACAGGGAGGGTGGTACGCTGAGAGCCACCAAAATTACTGATGCATTTATCCTTGACCCGGCAATCCTACTTGTGGGTCTTTGCTCTACAAGGAACCTGCATACGCATAACAGGGAGACACATGCGTGCACACAAGGGGTTATTAACTGCAGCACTACGTGTAACAGTAAAAAACCAAAAACAATTTAACTGCCAGCATAAGGAACTGGTTCCATAAACAGTGGAAGAGTTACACAGCGGAATTCTATGCAGCTGTAAAAAGAAGGAGAAAGGTTCTTTATGTCTCAACATAGAATAAGCTCCAGAGTATCTTGTCAGGGAGGAAAAAGCATGACATTGACCAAGTGCAAAGTATGTTATCTTTTGTGTTAGAAAGGAGGAAAACAAGATATATATTTAGGATGTACATTTGCATTTGTCCTTGCAAAAAAAAAAATATTGGAAAGATAAATAAGAAACTAATAAAAAAAAGTTTACCTCTAACGGGAGATGTAATGGAATATATGAGAATGGGGATCAAAGCAAGACAGCCTAGTATAAACCTTTTTATTTCATTTTAATTTTTGTAACCATGAAAACACATTAAAAATTAAAAATTGGTTTTTTATTAAAAATGTCAACTGCGACAAATATTTAAATCTTTTTAATGTTACTTATTTTTTGAAAGAGACCGAGCGCGAGCAGGGGAGGGGCAGAGCGAGAGGGAGGCACAGAATCCGAAGCAGGTTCCAGGCTCTGAGCTGTCAGCACAGAGCCCAACGTGGGGCTTGAACTCACAAACTGCTTATGAAAAATGAAAAGCAAGCACCATAGCGAGCCAGCTATGAAGAGGGCTGGACCAATAGGCTAGGCAGACCCGACCACGTGGGGGTTGTAGACCATGCTGAGAAAAGTTTTTCTATCCCAAGAGCAATGAGGGGTTTTTTTGTTTGTTTTTGTTTTGTTTTGTTTTTTTAAGCAGGCAGGGAGGAGGAGGTCCAGGGAAGTTCGTATCTTGTTCAAGGGAATATCTGTAGTCACTTAAGATTTAGAGGAAAGGTATGGCATGGCCACTACATTTGTTCTTTTTTTTTTTTTCTTTCATTTGTTCTTAGAACTGTCAAGTCCCACCCATCTCACAAACTCTCCTGTAAAATCACAGCCAAGGCTTGCTAACAACATTCCACGTATTTCAATTATGACCCATCAGTTGCTATTTGCTAAAAACATTACACAAATTGCACAAAGGATAAAGTTGTTATAGTCTAATTTACATTGGAACTTATCTCCGTTTCTAGGCAACATCATCGCACTGGATAACGATGGCTCCGACCCTCAGAATCTTTCACAATCTGGTAAGTGGAATGAACGAAGGAACCAATTTCTGTGTGTTCAGGCCGGTATCTCAAACTATTAGATCCAGCCTGGGAATAAAACCCATTTTTAATGCACCATTTGATAAGAACACTTAACCTCAGTATGTGTTGTAATTAGAGAGATAATTAGAACTTCAGTAGAACGTCTGAAGACGAGGAATCCATTTGAAATTCACCTAGAATGAAAATCGCATTATCTAACACCAATCCAAGTTATTTTTCCTTCCACCTTTACCTTGCCTCCCCCCACCCTCACTCCAAAGATTTTGCAGCCTAAGGAGTGCGAGAAGATAAGAATTTTATAGGTAGTGCATATTACAGACGGCTAATGGATTCAGTTGAAAACTGCTCTACAGTTATTTGAAAGGAAAAAAAAAAAACACCTTAATTTTGAAAATGAGCTTCGGAGGGCGAGCATGAAGACGAACTGTGAGTCATGTGTGCAGACAGAAAAAAACTGCTCTTGCACGAATCCACTCATAAAATGTTAATATATGCATAAGAAAATTGTGTTCCTTAATCTCTGAAGAAACACTTATCACTAAGAACCCTTTAATTCCTTTCCTGTGCTTGATTTATTAGCTTATGAAATTATGTTAATAACCTTCATGTTAATGGTTTGGGGGCTCAAATGACCTGATTTTAATAATGAAGTAATTTATGCAATAAATGTAATCAGCATCTATGAATCTCACTTAACAGAACATATTGGTGATTAGCCAATGCTAAAACAAGTGACTGTCAGCATGGGGCAATGCATGTGCTTCTGTAGAGAAAATAGATCTCGCTGATGGGCGCAGAGGTGGGGGCGACTGGGGGCACGTGATCTGAGCTGCCGCTCTTGGCTGCAAAAGCTTTGCCAGAGACTGAATTTGAAATTAATTTACGAGCTGTAAAATGAGTCTGATACTTCAGAGTGAATCTACATGTGAGGTGTATCCATGACAAGGAAACCGTCTGTCTTTCTTGGAGCGAAGTGATTTCCTGGAAGGAAATTGGGCAGTACAGAAACGGGCTGAAGGAACAGACAGCTAGCTTCCGGAGGGGAGAGAGGAGCACCAGGTGGGGAGACACCCATCCGAGGAGGAGGTGGATGGAAGCCTAGGAAGAATGAAGGGTTTCCAATCCTTCCATCGTGAAATCTACATCCTAGGATAACCCGGGTGCTAGTGTTACTCAACTTTGGCTTTTCAGAGTATTAGGCTGAGTTACCCTGTTGGCTTTGCTTTGTTTGTTTGTTTGTTTTTACTTCCTTTCCATTTCCTATAGGTCTGAAGCTTAGGAACAACTAATTGACACTCTTATCTACTCATCTGAGACACACTTTAATCTTGCTAGATGGATGAGACTTTCTCCTGTCTTCAGAGATCCCCCAGGAAATGAGTTTCCATTTCTTTGCCTTATTATTTAAACACTGGGTCAAGAATGCTGTCTCCTCCCTCCCAACCAAAACCTACTAAATCATCCTCTGACTTCCTATAAAGAAAGACAGGTGTGGTCCTTGCCCCTTCTACTGTCTCTGCAAAACCCTAGCCCAGGTTGAGGAGAGCGGGTCCTTGCACAAAAGCTGTGTTTCCAGCAGGGACCAGATGCCACAATAGAGTCCCCTGCATCCTTGACCTTCACCTTCGACAATGATGTTCCACAAGACATCACTTTTAGAAGTCCAGAAACACTTCTGGAGTATGAGATAGAATGTTATGCCTCCCTCTAAGGAAGTTTTACATCAAACATCCTTTTGGCACAATGTTAAATGAAAAAAAAAAAAGCAAAATGTTAAAATAGTTAAACTCTAAGGTATGATCCAGTGAAAACATTAGCTTTGAAATCAGAGTCTGTGGATTCCTAACTTGGCTTCCGCCTCTGACTACTTGCGGAACTGGTTGAGGTCCTTGACTCTTTAAAAGAAATTTGTATTCGTTCCTATTTTCCCTATATTTTAACGAATGGGCGTTAATTTAATGATAAAATCATGAAACGCGTACTTTTGGAAACTATAGACTGAACACACCTTGCAAAAATTGAAATCTTTAGAATTTTAATTCCTCACCCCCTGCGGTCCGTTGGCATGGTACCGGCCAGAGCAGAAGCCAGAGGCAACCTCGTGTCTTGCACGAAACAAAGTTCTACTCTTTCTTGGGATTTACATAGAGTTGATCATAATCTTACTACACTGTAAAGCATGAAATAAAATGCCTTTGGGAGGCTTTGTGTGCAATCCGCCATAAGGGCTGCTCTGTGTAATCCCATAATTTAAAAAATGACAAGGGGTAATCATGGTTTGCACTCTGCGGCATCTAAAAGTCTCCAATCCCTTGAAGCGCCTGGGTGGCTCAGTCGGTTAAGCGTCCGACTTCGGCTCAGGTCATGATCTCGCGGTCCTGAGTCCGAGCCCGGCGTCGGGCTCTGTGCTGACCGCTCAGAGCCTGGAGCCTGTTTCAGATTCTGTGTCTCCCTCTCTCTCTGCCCCTCCCCCATTCATGCTCTGTCTCTCTCTGTCTCAAAATAAATAAACGTTAAAAAAAAATTTTTTTTTAAATAAATAAATAAATAAATAAAAGTCTCAAATCCCTACATGCAGGCCATCAAGCCTGGTGCTGTGTCGGTGCTGAAGGAACGGTCAACACCACTGTCTCATGAATCCCCACTGATGGAAAGCATCTGCAAATGTTGTTGCACTTCACAAACAGAGATATCTGCGGGGAGGCCTTGTACCGGCCGTGTCCGTGTCTCTAGGTACATAATCTGGATTCTTAGCCCACCGTTAAGTATCACCGCACGGCCATATTTTCGTCTCCCATGATTCTCGGCAAACATGGGTTTAACCTGTGACCTCACAAGTAAATAACTTAAAAAAATTGCAACTGCACTGTCCCCTCCCAGCAGAGGTAACATCTGAAGTTATGTAAGCCATTTCTCCTCATGCAAGATTGCGAGGAGTTCTTGTCACATAGCCAGAAACTATTGTAAAAAGAGAAAAAACCATACCTTTCCCTCATATCGATGTAGAAAGTAGAGATCTAAGCTAAGCTCTCCTTGGACCCTAAGTGACGGCATCCAAGATGCACAGCCGTTGCCGTTCTTGTGGGATTCCATGGCTTTTAATATTTTTTTCCAAGCTCTTACTTCTGTGATTACTTTAGGTGCCCTCTCCCCTCACCAGTTAGGGCTTTCAGAATCACCAGGGCATTTTCTTCCATTTTTGCAGCAAACGTGGTACCTTGCAAAGCGGGAAGGAGAAAGGGAGGGGTGTTAACAGCAGTTGGGTTGGAGGTGGCCATTCCCGGGCTTCTTCTTTTATCCCTTTACTGGGTCCCTGATTCTGCACAACGCTCCACTTTACTGGGGCTAGGGGAGGGGACGGCGAATCTCTTCCTCTTTGCTTCAACCTCCTCTCCAGTCTGCCCACCTGCACTCTCTACCCTTCAAGGAACACCGGCTAGGTCACAACCATGTGGACAGGCTGTGTAAATCATTCTTTGGGTGGCAGAAACAGATGCTACTTCTAACCCCGTGGTGCGGGGACATCCATCACGTCAAGAGACACAGTGCTTCCCTTTGCTCTGAGTGTGGCGACCAGCTCATTCTTCTCCTCTCTGGGCAGCTTGCTCTTGGTACACAGGAGCCGCTCACACCTTCTGACTTCGGGGTTCAAAACACGTTTCTTCCGTGCTCTGTGTTAAAGCATTTCTTTTTTATCACTCCTCACTGCTGGGTAAATTAAACCAGCCATTATGTCGCAGAGAAGAAAATGAATGAAAAAAATAAAAACCAGTTCCTTAAATTTTATTTCCATTTTTTTTTTTCTCGAAAGGAACATATCATACTTGATTTGTGTCGGACCAGGGAGATAACACAGTCTCTTCTCAACGCGTGCTTTTCTTCCTCACCCTCCCCACACCTTACTGCAATCTTTTTGGCAGTGTGAAGACTGACTTGGTTTGTATTGAAACTCATTTTACAAAATGAATGGGTAACAGAGAGGAGGCTTCCTCCTGCTAACACAACTATTCCCCCGGTAAATGAATACATCTTCCCACCAATGGCCAGAAATAGATTATTTAAAAAACTCCGGCATCTTCATATAATGGGACCACCACAGTATTGTGGTTGTTGAGCGTGGATTCTGGAGTCAGAATAACTCAGATATGAATCCTGCCTCTCTTGTTAAGAGGTGTGTGACCTCAGGCAGTGACCTAGCCTTGCTGGTCTCATCTTTAAAATGGGGATAATAAGAATAGCTCCACCTCTGATTGTAGGGAAGACTAATTGAATTTGTACACATAAAGCACCTAGAATGGTGTTTGGCATTGAGAACAAATGCTCAATTGCTGTTATCTGTTATTCATGGGATGTAAACAGTCCATGAAAAATCCCATTGATAAAAGGCCCTCCACCCACCGCAACTCCAGGAGGATTCTGGGAATCTCCAGGTAGGATCACGAATGAAGAAAATGTCTTGCATCTTATTTCTTCTCCAAGACATTTTCCCCCTTTCTACTCAAAAATTCTTTTGATTTGGCATAGTCTTGTGCCGATAAAGATAACAGTTCAAGGAAGTATATCCTTTAAATATGATAACTAGCGTCAGCTAGATAAGCGTTGGACTCATAATGTTTAGAACTCTTAATAACTTGGGTTTAAGCCCTCTGAAATCGAAACAATCCAAGTGGTGGCTGTGTCAGCTTCTTGGCAGAAGCAAAAAATCATCAGAGGCCAGAGGAAGTTAAGACATTTGCCTTTCTCCTGCAAGGATTTCTCATCTTATGTATAAAATACAGATTACTGGTCAAAGCATCATGCTTTAGGGAAATTAAGATCTGGCTTGTGGAAGGAATGAAAAAGTATTCATCTGAGGAGTTCTGCAATGCTCCACAGGGGTGGGGGAAGGGCACTGCTTCTCTTACGTCCACCCCATCAAGATTACCCTCCAATCTGACATTGCTTAATCTGAGTTTATTTTCCAGGCCATTACGTTGAGTTCTCAATGTTTCACCCCCTTTAAAATTCTCAGTTAAAATAGCATATTGACACTAATCATTCCTTTTCCTTAGTTCCTTATTTTTTTTTCTTCTCTCCCACTATTTTTGTTGATTTCTTTCTTTAATGCTTTTTCCATCACTATTTTTGAGTAGACTTGGACATTTCTTTGCGTCAACCCAAGCTGATCGAACTTAATAAATGAAGTTTGAGTCTCCCAAAGGAGACAAACAGAGAAACAGGCAGGCCTGTATCCTGGATTGTGGAAACCAAAGGAATAGCAATGTGGAAGCAGATATTGATCTCTACAGTATTTTTCCTGAAAAACCACAAACTAGGCTACCAACCAAGAAGATAATAGCACACATGCAAAGCAGATCTCCTAAGCACATCGTGCCACCAACTTCCCTTTCATTTGCCATCGGTGTCGTAGAGCTGAACCATGAAGATCTTTCTCTCACCAGCGAATGTGCTCTTTCTGGTTAGAAACAGAGAGAGCTTCTCTTGACCTCGTTTTTAGGCAAATCAGATCTCCCAGAATCCTGAAACCTCTAGGTGAACTGGGGTTTAAGTTCAGAAGAAAGAAAAATACGAAGAAGAAAAGGTAAATTCCAGGAATTCTGTGGCCCCGTTATCTGAAACAGAAGTTCAGTTAGTTCAAGTGAATGTACTGAAGTCTTAATATCGCCACTTAATAGTTCCATGTCCGGGATCTCAAGTTGAGGGCGTATGCACACGTTTGTTTAATTAGTATGTCTGGGTGCGTGTAAAACTGGGGTCACTTATCCAAGAACAGACTTTTGGGGTTTTCTTTAAAAATGCTCTCAGCTCTCTCACAACTTTCCCTCATTTGTATTGTCTGGTGTCAGGGGAGCCTTGACTATTTAACATCCACCTGCAGGTGACCGTTCCTAAAAGGCCATGTGAAAGCATTTCCATGGCTCTCCAAACCAGAAGAGGTGCTTTCTTCTGCTATGTATCCTGGTGTTCGATCATCATTTTTTAGGCATTCAAAAGCTCCCTTTCCACATAGAACCCTTCCTAAGTATTGCTGTCATGTGTTAAGTCGTTTTGTGCTTGGGCTGATGAGATGCATATGAAGGATCTGGCTAGAAATATCTTTGCAAGGTTTTCCTCTGTTTTTGTTTTAAATCCAGAATGCATTTGCTTTTTCTGAAAAATAGAATTCTTTGGGTGGTTAGGTTTCTAGGTCAGTCCTCTGAAAATTTATTTCAACTTCAAGGCAGCTGAATTGGAGTGTTAAAGTCGTTCCCAATTGTTTCTTTGGGAAAAACAATGAACTGGTCCTAATGAATTTTGAAAGCAGGCTGAGAACTCTGCTCTAAATACAGCTCCAGTCTCCAGAGTTGAAGTTCCCTTACATCTCTCTCCTCCTTTTCCACCCAAGGACAGGTGAGTTTTCTCCTCCCTTTCCCATTTTAACTCTTTCCCAGGGAGTTAGAGTGGATTTCTCCTTCCCGCTCCTGTCTCTTCACATAACAACAGGACCCTCGGAGGGTACTGCCTAGCGTCAGGAACAGTGAATCCAATTGTGAACAATGCCAGCGGGGTCAAGAGACAATCTTCCCACAGCCCATTCCTAAAAAGGGAATATCTGATGTCAGCCATGTAGTCCTTAGGGACCATTGGTAATAAAGGATAGCAGTGGCAAAACTATGAAGACAGTAAAAAGATCAGTGGTTGGGGCGCCTGGGTGGCGCAGTCGGTTAAGCGTCCGACTTCAGCCAGGTCACGATCTCGCGGTCCGTGAGTTCGAGCCCCACGTCAGGCTCTGGGCTGATGGCTCAGAGCCTGGAGCCTGTTTCTGATTCTGTGTCTTCCTCTCTCTCTGCCCCTCCCCCGTTCATGCTCTGTCTCTCTCTGTCCCAAAAATAAATAAACGTTGAAAAAAAACATTAAAAAAAAAAATAAAATTAAAAAAAAAAAAAGATCAGTGGTTGTCAGAGGTTTGGGAGGGACGGATGAAAAGACAGAGCAGAGAGGATTTTTTGAGCCGTAAAAATACCCTGTATGATATAGTAATGGTGGATACATGTCATTAAACATTTGTCCAAATTCACAGGATGTACAACACCAAGAATGAACCCTAATGTAAACTATGGACTTTGGGTGATCATAAGGTGTCACGGAAGATTCATCAGTTGTAACAAATGTGCCACCCGGATGATGATTATGGGGAAGACTGTGCATGTGCGGGGGCAGGGGATATACGGGAAATGTCTGCACCTTTTTCTCAACTTTGCGGTGAACCTTAAACTGCTTTGCAAAAAAAATCATCTTAATTGTTTTAAGGAAAAGAAGGGGGAGAGGGAAGAAATACTGAAAGTGGAGCAGTTCTGGAAAAAAAAATATAGTCGCTCACATTGTAGAATAACTATAACCTTGCAGGGTAGATATGATTTCACCTCCATTTCACAAAGAAGGTGACTGAAATAATGAGAGGGTAAATGACTTAAACAAGTTCCCTTGGCTCACAAGCGACAGAGCTTAGGATTGTAAATTCTTTTTTTTTTTTTAATTTTTTTTTTCCCAACGTTTATTTATTTTTAGGACAGAGAGAGACAGAGCATGAACGGGGGAGGGGCAGAGAGAGAGGGAGACACAGAATCGGAAACAGGCTCCAGGCTCCGAGCCATCAGCCCAGGGCCTGACGCGGGGCTCGAACTCCCGGACCGCGAGATCGTGACCTGGCTGAAGTCGGACGCTTAACCGACTGCGCCCCCCAGGCGCCCCTCTAAATTCTGTTCATGTCAACAGTATCAGCTCAGTCTTTAATGTACAATTGTCAACAAGTATACTTCAATAAAACATGTAATTGCCTTAAAAGCACGAGGTCAGAAATGCGGTACAAACTTCTTTTCACTGTTAATAATCAACTTGCCTTTGTACATTTAAGAAAAACAAAGTGACTGAAACAAGTGGTTTTGTGTTTTTTTTGTTTTTTAAAGCATGCTCTATTTTAAAGATTATTATTCTACTTTAGCAATTTCAATGTTAAGGTCCTGAAAATTTGAAAAGCATACCTAATATTATATAAAATAATAATTTATTATAGGAATCAAGGAAGGGCTGAGCATTAGGACTTTTATCAACACAATTTATTCTATTAATAACTTAGGGGGAAAATACAGGATTATACTATTACATGATAAGAGAAATTGATATAATTCAGTAGGCATTTTTGGTAAAATCTCTAGGTAAAATGAAAATGGAACAAGATTCCTAAACAAGATAGAGTATTTATTGGAAAATAACAAATAATGAATTATTAAAGAAATTCTTGTTAAAACCAGAAACAAGAAAGAGCTGCCCAATATTACTGCTATAGTTCAAAAAGTGTTTTGGAGGCAGCTGGAATTAATGGGAGCATGGCCAGAAAAAGGAGGGAGTTACACAGAACTGGGGCCCAAGAAACCCGCATGGAGATTCCCCTCAGATCCTGGGCCAGGAGCTGAGAGGTGCATGGATTAGTCTTGACTCTGTGAATCCTGCTGGTGGGAGGCTGAGGGCTAAACAGAGATATCAGAGATCACACCGAGCTTGAAGATACTGGGACTGTGGCCCAATCAGAGTGGAGAATCCTCAATGAAAACAAAAGGCATTCTTTAGATGGAGACCCTAGAAAGCCAAATCTTATGAGTAAAATCTATATCCTAGAGTCAGGGCCATACCCTAGAACACAGAATAAAAATAGCAATAGACCACCTTCAGAAAGCCTCAGCAAAGTCTGACTAGATCAAGATCGACCAATTATGTAACTACTACCAAAACAAAACTCAATAACCTTTAAAAGAAGACAACATAATCAGTTCTCCCTATGATGGATCATCTACAATGTCTAACATGTGATAAAAGATTACTAGACTTGCAAAGAAGTAAAATGGGAAAAAAAAAATGGGAACAGATCCGAAAATGACTCCGATGTTGGGATTAGAGGATGAGGATTTAAAAACACCTATTATAATATGCTTAAGGATGTGATTTTGAACATGAATAAACGTGAAGAGATGAGGAATCGTAGTAAAGATAAAATCTATGAAAAAGAGCCAATGGAAACACTAAGCTGAAAAATACAATGTCTAAAATAAAAGATTCCTGGGATAAGCTTAACAGCAGATTAGACACTACAGAAAAAAGTACCAATAACCTTGAAAAAAGCCCAACAGAAATTTTCCAAATTGATGAACACAGAAAAAGAAGATTGAAATAAAAATAAACAAAGCATCAGTGACCTGTAGGACAATATAAGGTGATCTAACAGAGTGTAACTGAAGATATAGAAGGAGAGGGGAAAGAATAGGAAACAAAAAATTAAGCAATAGTAGCTGAGAATTTTTGAAAACTGAATAAAACACATTGATCATCAAGAAAATCAAACCTAGGTATATCATAGTCAAAGAACTGAAAATCAAAGATAAAACTGTAAAGCAGAGAGAAAAGAAAGACACATTGTCTACTAGGGGACAGAGATAAAAATTATGTATGAGTATTCCTTCCGGAAAATGGTAAAGGTCAAAAAACAATGGAATGATATCTATAAAACACAGAGGAAACACTGGCAACCTAGAATTCTACAGCCAGTGAACATATCCTTTAATAAATGAGGTTTAAAAAAATTGCTAGAAAAAAGAAAGCTGAGAGAATTTATAACCAGCAGATCTTCGCTCCAAGAAATGCTAAAGGAAGTTCTTCAGACTAAAGGGAAATGGTAACAGATGGAAACTTAGTTATACAGAGAGAAATCAACACTACCAGACATAGTAAATATGGTGGTAAATTAAAAAAAAAAAACCTGCCTTTTGAAATTTAAAAAATTTCTTTAAAAGAAAATTGACTCTTTATAATAACACTGGGTTGTGAATTTTATAATATATATAGAAGTAAAATATATGCCAATTTATAAAGGATGTAAGGGAAGTGTATGGAATCATACCACTGCAAGATTCTCACAGTTTACATGGTTTACATGGTACAATATTAATTTAAGTGGACTGTGACAAATTAAGAATGCATAATGTGAACCTAAGGGCGACAATTAAAAAAAAATACTAAGAAGTATACATTTTAGGTCATGTTAACAGATGATCAATAAATGTTGCTCTCACAATTGGAAATCCATATGTAAAAAAAAAAAAGAGCTTCAAGCAATACCTGACACATATACACATATCCACGATACCTACACACATATCCACTCAAAGTGGATCACAGACATAAATATCAAAGCCCGAAATCTAAAACTGATAGAAGAAAAAAAGGAGAAAATATCTGTGACCTTGGGTAAGGCAAAGGATTCCTAGATAAGTCACTAAAAGAGAGACTCAGAAAAGAACAAGCTAATAAATTAGACGTAATCAGAAATAGAAATTTCTGCCATATATAGGGAGAAAATGAAGAGTGCAAAAAGACTGGCTACACCCTGGGGGAAAGCACTTGCAAATGATGTATCTGATAAAAAGACCCGTGTCCAGAAAATACAAATTCAATTGAGAATTCAAAATCAAATATTCAAAATTCAATATGGATTTTAATAAGAAAACAACAACCCAATTTTTAAAAATGGTCAAAATTTGAATATTCCCATCACCAAAGAAGATATACAGACAGCAAATAAGCAGATTTTTTAAAATGCTCATCTTAGTCATTAAGGAAATGCAAATTAAAACCACAATGAGATGCCATCAAACATCTATTACAATGGCTAAAATTACAATGACCATATCAGTGTCAGTGGAAATGCAGAGCAAATGAAACATTCATACCCTGCTGATGGCAATATAAAATGACATGACCTCTTGGGAAAACAGTCTGACAGTTTCATAAAATGTTAAATATACACCAGCCATAGGATCTAGCCATCCTGCTACCAGATATGAACCCAAGAGAAAAGAAAGCATGTGTCAACACAAAGACTTGTGCACAAATATTCATAGAAGTTTTACTAGGAGTAGCCAAAATTTGAACACGATCCAAATGTCCATCAGTAGGTGAATGGATAAACAAATAGAATACTTCTCTGTGATAGAAAAGAATGAACTACTGACGTGCACCTGAAGCACGAACCAAAATTCATCATGCTGAGGAAAGAAGCTAGATTAAAAAGGGTATGTATGGTATGATTCCATTTGTATAAAAGTCTAAAAAAATCTAAATAATCTACAGTGACAGAAAGTGGATAAGTAGTTACTGTGTGGGAATTTTTAAAAAGGTGGGGTGGGGGTGGGGAGGAGAAGAAATGGGGGAAGAGATTACAAAGAAGCATCAAGAAAACTTTTGAAAGTGATGGGTATGCTTATTATATTGGTTATGGTAATGGTTTTACTAGTGTATACATGTGACAAAAGGTATCAAATTGTATACTTTAAATGTGTGTAGTTTACCTGTTGTCAACTATGCTTTAATAAAGCTGTTTTTAAAAAATGCTAAAAGAAAAAAATAAAACAGAATACTAATTATATGTGTGTGTATATAAAATATATTTTAAGTGTATTTATTTTGAGAGAGAGACAGTGGGAGAAGGGCAGAGGGAGGGAGAGAGAGAATCCCAGGAAGGCTCTGTGCCCAGCCAGAGCCCAAGGTAGGGATCAGTGTCACCACCATGAGATCATGACCTGAACCAAAATCAAGAGTCAGACACTCAACTGACTGAGCCACCTAAGCGCCCCAATACTAAAATATATTTTATTAACCCAAAAGAAAGCAGAAAGGAGAAATTAAATTAAATATTTGTACTAACCAAAATATACCATTAATACCAAGACAAATGATAGGAGGAAAAGATCTCTTTCTCTTTCGATAGATAGATAGATAGATAGATAGATAGATAGATAGATGGTTTGAATCCAGAATATGTAAAATTTTGTATAAATCAATATTTTAAGAAAAGAAAGCTCATTTCAAATGGGCAAAAGTACTTAAATAGACACCAAGATAGATTAAAATGGTCAAAAGACATGAAAAGGTGGTCAATATTCTTCGTCAAATGCAAATACAAATTAAAACCACCATGAGATACTACTTCATTTCCACTGAAAAGTCTACGACCTCAAATGTTGGCAAGAATGTGCTGTACTGGCACTCTCATACATTGCTGGGAATACAAAATGGTTCAAGTACTATGGAAAAATTTTGTCAGTATCTTATAAAGTTAACTATGTACCTCCCTATGACTCAGCAATTCCATTTTAAGTATTTAACTACAACCATCAACAACAAAACAAACCCCAAAAATGAAAAACAAAAAACCCCCACAAAAACAGATATCCACAGCTCCATTCCAAGATGGTGAGATAGGGAGTCGCCTGGGTGGCTCAGTTGGTTGAGCTTCTGACTCCGGCTCAGGTCATGATCCCCTGGTTTGTGAGTTTGAGCCCCACGTGGGCCCCTGTGCTGACAGCGCAGAGCCTGGAGCCTGATTCAGATTCTGGGCCTCCCTCTCTCTCTACCCCTCCCCCACTAGCACTCTGTCTCTGTCTCTCAAAAATGAATAAATGTTTAAAAAAAAAAAAAAGGAGAAGGCCAGGTAGGAAGACCCTGAACTCACCTCCTCCACAGAACACACCGAATTACACCTGTTAAGAGAACAATGCCTCCAGAAGAAGAACTGAGGAATGACTGAACAGCTTGTGAACAACCAAAGACAGAACAGCAAGAATGACAGAGACACAGTGACACGGGGAACCCCCACCTGTGACACTGTGAACTACAGTGCGGAACTGCAGCATTGAGGGACCAGGAACAGATCCCTCTGTCCTTGGGCACAGAAACAAAACAAAACCAAACAAACAAAACAACCCATGGCTTAAAAGTGCAACTAGCATATAAAAGAGGCAACTCTAGAACTCTGCCAAGCAGAGCTGCAGGAAAGCTCTCCAGGTCAGAGGGACTGGAGAATTACACATTAATGCTCCCACCCCACCCCACCCTAAAAACCTTGATCGGAGCAGCATCTGGACATCGTAATAGGTGAGACTGGTCTTCACAGTGAGCTTGTGACCTCAGCTAGCCCAGTGTCCACACGCCTACACCAGCCCCAGTAGCACTGGGGCATGAGGAAAAAAAAAAAAAAAAAAAAGCCAGGGCATAAAAGGGCTGAGCAGCGGAGCTGCAGTAATGTTCTCTCCCCCTCACTTTAAAAGCCCAGAACAGAGCAGGGTATGGATTCCGTAACTAGTGGGTCTGGTCATCACAGTGAGCTTGTGACCTTCCAAAGACAAGGATCTGCAAGCCCACACTGGCCCCAGGGGTGCTGGGTCATAGAAAATAAGCTGTCTTTTTTAAATTATTATTAAAAAAGACTTAATTTTAAAAATTTTAATTAATTTTATTTTCTTTGTCTTATTTTTATTTTTTGTTCTTTTTGGTTTTTCCTTTTATTTTTCTCTCATTTCTTTTTTCTCTTTTTTTCTCTTTTTTTACTTTAATTTTTTAAATTATTATTCTTTCTCTATAAACAAGCAAGCAAACAAACAAAACACCCAAAACTGTGGTTTACAAGAGTAACTAGCATGGACAGCCACAGCTCTAGCCAGTCAGCAAACATCACCATGCACACATTGTCTACAGAGGGGACATCATACACAGGACCATTCTGTTAAATTTAGGAGAAGTAGCCATTCTACCTAATGCAAGGAAAAAACACATAGTCAAGCAAAATGGGGAGAGAGGAATATGCACCAAAAGGAAGAATCAGAAAAAAAAAAACTCCGAAAAGAAACTAACTGAAACAGAGATAAGCAATATGCTGGATAAAGAACTTAAAGTAATGACTGTAAGGATACTCACTGGACTGGTAAAAAGAGTGGGAGAACTCAGTGAGACCTTCAATAACGAGATAGAAAATAGGGGCGTCTGGGTAGCTCAGTCGGTAGAGCGACCGACTTCGGCTCAGGTCATGATCTCACAGCTCGTGGGTTCGAGCCCCGCGTCGGGCTCTGTGCTGACAGCTCGGAGCCTGGAGCCTGCTTCTGATTCTGTGTCTCCCTCTCTCTCTGCCCCTAACCCACTCACATTCTGTCTGTGTCTCTCTCAAAAATAAATAAACATTAAAAAAAAAAAAAGAGATAGAAAGTATTTAAAAGGACTAATCAGAGTTGAAGAAAACAATAACTGGAATAAAAAACACCCTAGAGGAATGAACAATTGATAAGATGATCCAGAAGAACACATCAGCAATTTGGAAGACAGCGTAATGTACAGCACAGCACACAAGCTGAAGAGCAAAAAGAGAAAAGAATTTTTTTTAATGAGGATAGATTAAGAGATCTTTTGGACAACATTAAGCAAAGAAATATTCACATTATAGGGGTCCCAGAAGACAAAGAAGAGAGAGAAAGGTGTAGAAAACTTATTTGAAGAAATAATGACTGAAAATTTCAGCAGGGAAGGCAATTAGGGAAGTAGGGAAGGAAACAGACATCCAAGTCCAAGAAGCACACAGAATTCCAAACAAGATGAACATGAGGACGTCCACACCACAGCACATAACAATTAAAATGTCAAAGGTTAAAGATAAAGAGAATCCTGAAAGCAGCAAGAGAGAAACAAAAAGTTACATAAAAGGGAAACGCCATTAGGCTATCAGGTGATTTTTCAGCAGAAATTTTGCAAGCCAGAAGGGTGAGGCATGAAATATTCAAAGTGTTCAAAAGAAAACCTTCAACCAAGAATACTCCACCTGGCAAGATTATCATTCAAGTTTAAAGGAGAGGTAAAGAATTTCCCAAACAAAAGATAAAGGAGTTTATCACCACTAAACCAGCCTTATAGGAAATGTTAAAGGAACTTTAAGTGGAAAAGAAATGGCCAAAATTAGACATAAGAAAACTATGAATGGGGCATCTGGGTGGCTCAGGTGGTTAACTGTCTGATTCTTGACTTTGGCTCAGTCAGAATCTTACAGTTCATGCGATCGAGCACTATGTCAGGCTCTGTGCTGACAGCATGGAGCCTACTTGGGATTCTCTTTCTCCCCCTCTCTCTACCCCTCCCCTGCTTGCATGCACTCTTTCTCTCTCAAAATAAATAAACAAACATTAAAAAAAAGAAAAATATAGGGCATCTGGGTAGCTCAGTCAGTTAAGTGTCCAACTCTTGATTTTGGTTCAGGTCATGATCTCACAGTTCGTGGGGTTGAGCCCCACATGGCTATACAATGACAGAGTGGAGCCTGCTTGGGATTCTCTTTCTCCCCCTCTCTCTGCCTCTCCTCTGTGTGCTCTCTCTCTCTCTCTCTCTCTCTCTCTCTCTCTCTCAAAATAAATAAAAAACATAAAAAAATAAAAGAAAACTATGATAAAAAGATGTAAAATATTAATACATATACATAAAATATGGAGAAGAAAGTAAAAAGGGAAGAGAAGGGGGAAAAGAAAAACAAAGAAGTTTTTTTTTTCTTTTCTTGTCTAAAATGTCTTTGAACTTAAATGACCACAAAATTAATATAGACTTCTATTTACTTAGGATGTTATATGAACATCATGGTAAAAACAAACCCAAAAGCTATGACAGATACACAAAAAATAAAGAGAAAGAAAGCCAACATAACACTATAGAAACTTATCAATCACAAAGAAAGAGAGGAAGAAAAGAGGAGAAAGAGACATAGAAGAACTATAAAAACAACCAGAAAACAAATTTTTTAAATGGCAATTTTACCTATCAATAATTACATTAAATGTGAATGGCCTAAATGCTCCAATCAAAAAACATAGAGTGGCAAAAGACATAAAACAACAAGACTCATCTGTATGTTGCCTGCAAGAGACTCACCGTGGACCTAAAGACATACAGACTGAAAGTAAAGAAATTGAAAACATTCACTATGCCAATGGAAGTGACAAAAAAGCTAGGGTAGCAATGCTTGTATCAGACACAATAGACTTTAAAACAAAGACTGTAACAAGAGACAAAGGAAGGCATCACATGATGGTAAAAAGATCAATCCAACAAGAGGATATAACAATTGTACATAAGTACATATGTAACAATGGAGCACTTAAATACATAAAGCAAATATTAATAGACAAAGAGAGAAATTGATAGTAATACAATAATAGTAGGGGAATTTAACACCCTGCTTATATCAATGGCCAGATCATCCAGACATAAAATCAAAAAAGAAACAATGTCTTTGAATGATATATTGGAGCTGATGGACATAACAGATATATACAGAACATTCCATCCAAAACAACAGAATACAAATTCTTTTCAAGTGCATATGGAACATATTCCAGAATAGATCCATACTAGGCCATAAAACAAACCTCAATAAATGTAAGAAGATGGGAATCATACCATGCATCTTTTCTGATGACAATGGCATGAAATGAGAAAGAAATCACAAGAAAAACAAAACTGGAAAAAATAAACATGTGGAGAATAAGCAACATGATACTTAACCACCAAAGGGTCAACAAAGCAATCAGAGAAGAAATTTAAAAAAATACATGGAGACAAATGAAAATGAAATCACAATGGTCCAAAATCTTTGGGACACAGTGAAAGCAGGTCTAAGCAGGAAATATATAGTGATACAGGCCTACCTCAAGAAACAAGAAAGAGCTCAAAAAAAACAATCTAACCTTACACCTAAAGGAACCGGAAACAAAGAACACATAAAGCTCATGGTGATTAGAAGAAAGAAAATAATAAAGATCAGAGCAGAAATAAATGACATAAAGAAAAAAAATCAATGAAACCAACATCTGGTTCTTTGAAAAGATAAACAAAATTGAAAACCCTTAGCCACACTAACCAAGAAAAAAACAAAGAGCCCAAATAAATAAAATCAGAAACGAGAGAGGAAAAGTAACAACTGATACCACAGAAATAAAAAGAACTATAAGAGAATACTACAAAAAAATATAAGCCAACAAACTGAAAAACCTCGAAGAAATGGATAAATACCTGGAAACATACAATCTTCCAAAACCAAACCAGGAAGAAATAGGAAATCTGGACAGACCAATTACAAGTAACAAAAGTGAATCAGTAATCAAAAAACTACCAAAAAATAAAAGTCCAGGACCAGGTTGATTCACAGGTGAATTCTACCAGACATTTAAAGAGTATTAATACCTATTCTCCTTCAACTATTCCAAAAAATGGAAGAGGAAGGAAAGCTTCCAAATATATTCTACAAGGCCAGCATCACCCTCATACCAAAACCAGACAAAGACACAACAAGAAAAAGAAAAGTACAGGGCAATATTCCTGATAAACATAAATGTAAAAATACTCAACAAAATATTAGCAAACTTCATACAACAATACATTAAAAAGATCATTCACCATGATCAGATGGGATTTACTCAGGGAATGTGAGGATGGTCCAATATTTGCAAGTCAATCAAGGTCATACACCACATCAACAAAACGGGATAAAATCATATGACCACCTCAACAGATGCAGAAAAAGCATTTGAAAAGATTCAACATCCATTCACGATTAAAACAGGGATCATATCTCACCATAAGAAAGGCCATATATGAAAAACCCAGAGCTAACATACCCAATGGTAAAAAAAACTGAGAGCTTTCCCTCTAAGGTCAGGAACTAGACAAGGATGTCCACTCTCACCACTTTTATTCAACATAGTACTGGAAGTCCTAGCCACAGCAATCAGATAAGAAAAATAAATAAGAGGCATCCATATTGGTAAAGAAGAAGTTAAACTGTCACTATTTGCAGATGACATGATACTATACATAGAAAATCCTAATGACTCCACCAAAAAACCACTAGAAGTAATAAACAAATTCAGAAAAGTGACAGAGTACAAAATTAATAACCAGAAATTTGCAGTGTTTCTATACACTAATAATGAAGTAGCAGAAAGAGAGAATTTAAGAAAACAACACCATTTACAATCCTGCCAAAAAAAAAAAAAAAAGGAAAAAGAAATACCTAGGAATAAGCTTAACTGAAGAGTTGAAAGATCTATATTCCCAAAATCATAAAACACTGATGAAAGAAATTGAAGATTACAAACAATGGAAAGGTATTCTGTACTCATGAATTGTAAGAATTAATGCTATTAAAATTTCCATATTATCCAAAACAATCTACAGATTCAATGCAATCGCTATCAAAATAGCAAAAGCATTTTTCACAGAACTAGAACAAATAATACTAAAATGTGTATGTAACTACAGAAGTCCCCAAATAGCCAAAGAAATCCTGAGAAAGAAGAACAGAGGTGGAGTCAGATTTCAATATACACTACAAAGGAGTAGTAATCAAAACAGTATAGTACTGGCACAAAAGTAGACACATAGATCAACAGAACAGAATAGAGACCTCAGAAATAGTCCCATACTTTTAAGATCAATTAATCTATGACAAAGGAGGAAAGAATATACAATGGGAAAAAGACAGTCTTTTAAATAAATGGTGCTGGGAAAACTGGGTAGCTATATGTAAAAGAATGAAACTGGGCCACTTTCTAACACTATACACAAAAATAAGTTCAAAATAGATTAAAGATCCAATGTGAGATTTGAAACCATAAAACTCCTAGAAGAAAACATAAGCAGTAATTTCTTTGACCCTGGCCTTAGCAACATTTTTCTAGATATATCTTCCCAGGAAAGCAAAACAAAAGCGAAAGTAAACTTTTGGAACTACACGAAAATAAAAAGCTTTCACAGTGAAGGAACCATCAACAAAACCAAAATGCAACCTATCAAATGGGGAGTAGATAATTGCAAATAATATATCTGATATAAGGGCTTAATATCCAAAATATATAAAGAACATCTACAACTCAACACCAAAAACCCCCAAATAATCCAATCAAAAATGGGCAGAGGATCTGAATAGATATTTCTCCAAAGAAGATATACAGATGGCTAGCAGACAAATGAAAAGATGCTCAGTATCACTCATCATCAGGAAAATGCAAATCAAAACCACAACAAGATATCACCTTACACCAATTAGGATGGATAAAATCAAAATGATAAGAAATAACAAGTGTTGGTGAGGATGTGAAGAAAAAGGAACCCTCATGCACCATTGGTAGGAATGTAAATTGGTATAGTCACTGTGGAAAACAGTATGAACGTTCCTCAAAAACTTAAAAATAGAAATACCATGTGATACAATAATTCCACTGCTGGGTATTTACCCAAAGAAAATAAAAACACTAATTCAAAAAGATATACGCACCCTTATAATTATTGCAGCATTATTTGTAATAGCCAAGACATGGAAGAAACCTATGTGTCCATAAGTAGACAAATGGATAAGGAAAATGGATATGGAAAGCGCGCGCGCACACACACACACACACACACACACACACACACACACACACACACGGAATATTACATGGCCGTAAAAAAGGTTGAGATTGTGCCATTTGAGACAACATGAGCCTCGAGGGTGTTATGCTAAGTGAAATAAGCCAGAATGAGAAAGACAGATACCATATGAGTCCACTCATAAGTGGAACTTAAAACAAAACAAGCAAGCCAATCAACAAACAGAAAACAGAATCGGACCTATGAATACAAAGAACAAACTGATGGTTGCCAGAGGGGAGGAGGCCAGGGGGATTGGGCAAAATGGGTGAAGGGGAGTGGTAGACACAGGCTTCTGGTTATGGAATGAATAAGTTATGGGAATAAAAGGCACAGCATAAGGAATACAGTCAATGATATTGTAACAGGGATGTGACAGGACAGATGGGAGTTACACTTGTGGTGAGCACAGCACAACGTATGAGGTTGTCAGACCACTAAGGTGTACATCTGAAGGTAACCTAACATTGTGTGCCAACTATACTCAAATTAAAAAAACAAACAAACATGTCCACAAAAAGACTTTGCATGAGAATATTCATCCCAACTTTATTCATAATAATCTCCAACTGAAAGCAATTCTAAAGTCCACCAGGAGGAGAATGGGTAAAGCCATTGTGTCATATTCGTAAGCTGAAAACTACTAAGCAACATAAAGACCACTGCTAATGTGCAACAACATGGATGAATCTTAAACCCGTTATGTTGTCAGACACAAATCAGTGCACACCATACGAATTCATTTAAATGACACTTAAGAGCAGGCAAAAATAATTGTGATAGAACAGGATTTGCCTTTCGAAGGGCAATTTGACTGCAACATGGCACAAATGAACTTTATAGGGTGATGAAAATGAACATTTCTATTGTGATGTTGTTTACACAGGTGTATATATTTGTCAGAAGTCACTGGACTTGGGCGCTTGGGTGGGTCAGTCAGTTAAGTGTCTGACTCTTGATTTTAGCTCAGGTCACAGTCTCGCAGTTCATGGGATCAAGTCCCATGTCGGACCGTGCACTGAGAGTGCAGAGCCTGCTTGGGATTCTCTCTCACTCTCTCAAAATAAATACATTTCAAAAAAAGAAATCACTGGATTTACACTTACTCATTGTACATTTTACTCTCCAAATGTTGCCTAAATCAAAAATAAAACTTAAAAAATCTTAATAAATTACTGAATTCAGAGCCTGAGCAGAAATTTATCCTGAGTATCACAATGCGAATTATGGTAAATATTGCAAATGTGGCAAAATGTTATCATGTCAGGAAGCTAGGTATATGGGGTGTCTAAAATCCATCTTCTTTGAATTTCTGCGTGTATAACATATTTCAAATTAAATTGAAATGAATACAAAATGATGTTTAAAATACCTCTCCAACCTTAGTTGTATGTTTACAGTGAGACTTGAGTCATGATGCCGTTGTTTTAAAAGACTCAAGAAAAGAGAACTTCAGGTTTCATGACCCATGATTTCTGCAAGTGAAAAGTCATTATTCTGTGGCCACTTCCCAGTGTGGAATATAACCTTTGTCTCAACCCAAGATGGCAACTTCCTAATTTGTTAGGTTTATCATAGTATCCTAAATTTTATGAGCCAATGTTTTATCGGCTGGGTTGGTTAAGAGAGTTTTATCGGATGGGTTGGTAAAACAATTTCTGCCCTGTCTTTTTTTTTTTTTTTTTTTTTTGGCTGTCAATTTGCCCTTGGAATTTGGGTATCTGACTGTCTCATTCAATTGAAAAGCCAACACCAAGCCCTCTGGGTGATTTACTTTTCCGTTTTAAATGCAAAGAACTTGCCAAGCAAATTGATACTTTGTTTACAATGTCATTCCATTGTTATCATTAAATTTCACTCAATTGGACCTACCAGAGGGACCGGATCCTTAAGATTTCGTTTTTTGTACATTTCTCACATGGAGGTGACATTTTAAAAAATCAACTGCATAATTAGTGTTCTTACTCTATGACTATACCAATTAGTGTTTGCTGAGTTCTCAGAGGGTGGGTGGTAAATCAGTCTAGCAATATCTGATTTTTTCCCAACAAACTCTCAGCGCTTTTTGTTAAACACAGACTCTATTCCATGCGGGAGATATGTATGATAGAGCCCCTATTCTCCAAGACTTTCCAGTTAGAAAAAGACACGTGGTTCACACAAATAACTATGATGCCTGAAGAAATGTACAAGTAAAGGGCTTTTGGATTCAAAGGACCAAGCACTTTCTGGCACCTGGGAGGACAGTGTGGGTTATCAGAAAAGACATTTTTACTAAGGCTTTTAAGAGCTAGGATCTCAGTAGCTGGGCAGATGGAGGGAGTTATGGGGGGCATTTATGGAGAAGCATAGGTGCACCTGGCTAAGGATCCTGAGGTGTAAACATCCAGGTTGGAGTTAGGCTGGATCAGAAAATGAGAGTGGAAGGTCGTGCATGATGCTTTTAGCTGCAAGTAGTTGAAAAGCTGACTCTGATTTAAAATGAGAAGTTGTATCATCTCATCTCATCTCATCTATCACGTCATCGTATCAAATCATGTCACAGCATCTCCAGAGGCAGAGCAAACTCGAGACTTAGTTGCTTCGGCAGCCTGGGGATGCCTTAAGGACCCAGGTTCTTACCATCTCTCTGTTCCTCCATCCTTGGGGTTGACTTATTTCCAGGAATCATAGCCAAACATGCAACACCCAAAGACAGACTCTGCCTCTACCCGAGACTCTCTAATGAGCAAGGAAGTTTTTCCAGAGGCTTCTAACACACTTCTGCTCACATCTCCTTGGCCAGAACTGAGTTACCAGCGCATCCCTGAAGTGATCACTGGTGAGGGGATTCGGATTATTCTTAGATGAATCAGGGCCTTCCTCTCCCCCTGAGATACATCTCTAAGTGTGGGATAAACGCAGATCTGAGCAAAATAAAGGCTCTCTTAAGACAAAGGAAGGAGGAAAGGATGGAATTTGGATGGAAACCATTATATCCACTATGGGGACCAAGAGTTGTCACATGCATGCCCTCTATGCACAGCCCGGGACTTGCTATACATTTTAGTTTAACCTGTGTGTGGATCTAGGTAACGAAGCGCTTTTGCAAGTACCAGGCTGAGATATCTGGACTTTATTCCACAGACATAAAATGACTTACAGGATTTTGAGCAGGGAAGCAATATAGCCAGGCCATGGTATTTAGAGACTTAGAAGAAAGAATTTGTGAGAAATGGAGAGAACGCATATGTACCCAAAAGCGGTTCAGCTATTTGTCAAAAAATATGACGTCAGATTTTCACTAGCTTTCTTTAGCCTCCATCCCTAGTAGCAATGCCCCCCAGCCCCCCGCATCCTTCCACGTGGCATCTGGTCAGCTCAACTGTACATGTTCAGCTTTACCATCATAGGAAGAAAATCTGAGGGGCAGATGGAAGGGGGCAGAATATAACCCATAAAGTTCCATGCTACTCTGATTGGCACTGTTTCCAAGAAAAACCAGTACCTTTCTCTGCCTCTGGCACAGATTCGAGTTCCGAGATTCTGCTTTTATCTACTTTGTGGGGTATTCAGTTACCCCCGAGTTCAACTTCCACGACCCTCCAAAGTTGCTGAGCTCAGTTCTTCCAACAACTTTCTTCATCCCATCTCTCATCAACCCCCTTCTTCTACTCTTGCTATTAAAACTTCCCCAGGGATGGCCTGTGGTCCTACTACGTCAGGTCTCTCCCCTTCGTCTCATTTGGGGTTCTCCATACGCCATCTTGCCACTGAAGCCAGACACACCACATCCTTGCTCCTGTGTGCACCAGAGGGAGTGAGGTTATTTAAATAAATGTTTTGTTTTGTTTTTTACTTCGGGGGCACCAGGGTGGCTCCTTCCATTTAGGTGTCTGACTCTTTTTGTTATATATAATAATTTATTATATATTTTCTTAAACATTTATTTATTATTAAGAGACAGGGAGAGACAGGATACGAGCATGGGAGGGGCAGAGAGAGGAGCAGACACAGAATCTGAAGCAGGCTCCAGGCTCCGAGCTGTCAGCACAGAGCCCGACGCGGGGCTTGAACTCACAAACTGCCAGATCATGACCTGAGCCGAAGTCGGACGCTTAACCGACCAAGCCACCCAGGCGCCCCTAGGTGTCTGACTCTTAATTTCAGCTCAGGTCATGATCCCAGGGTCATGGGATTGAGCCCCATGTTCGGTTCCACATGGACAGTGCAGAGCCTGCATGGGCTTCTCTTTCTCTCCTTCTTTCTTGGTCCTTCTCCCCTTCCTCAAAATGAATAAATACCCAAAAAAATGTATTTTTACTTCCTAATCATATTTCTGAACTCATCTTTAGGAGCCAATATTTTTATCTTTTACCTCCAGACTTTAAAAGGGTCCAAAATAATAAAATTTAGAGGTTAGGTCACTAAAAATGCTCAAATATGAAGAGACAGAAAAGGCCTCAAGAAATGAAGTCGGTAACTCATCTTTGAGGTGGTGAGTAACTATGTATGTTCAAATAACATTTCAAGTGCTTCTGACTTTGGTATCCCCCTTACATCCTAGAGACACGTAAGGGGAGTCCCTTCTCTTGGGTGCTTTCTTTTCTCCAATGGCTCCCGTCCTGGGCCAGTCTCCAGTGGGAAATCACCAGTGGCGTCTTCGCTTGGGAAGAAAGGAAGCAGAGAGTGAAGGCCAGTGCCAGGTCTAGTGGGAACCCTTGTGCTCCTTTTCCATGTCCCCTAAGCAATGACATCAGTACTCGTGTTACTGTTAGTAGTATGAGGAAGTGCTTCTCGGTGTTTCCAAGGGACTAAGGGAGTCTCCAAGGGAGACTGGGAATGAGTGATGGCCATGGAAGAGAAGCAGGACAGCTAAACCCAAGGTCAGTGAAACAGAAGCTTAACTAGGGAACTAGGAGCTTTTCCCTCCCAAATGTAGAACAATCCCCAATACTGCCTCCTCTCTAAGTCCTCATCAGCCTTTGGCCAGCCCACTGGCAACAGAAGGAGCATGGCAGGGACTCTGTTTCCAAGAAGGATGGTCCCACTCAGTGCCACCGTCCCGGGGGCAATGCGTTCGTACCATCATCCCCTATTAGGGTTTTGAACTGATTCCCCCCAGTGGAAGATGTTACCTGGGCAAAGCAGGTTTATTGTGTGGCTGAGACTCATGTGTACCTATGGTACACGTGGCCTAGAAATGGAAACCCAGAGAATCGAACCCATTGTCCCAAACCACACAGCACTTTAGTGCCAGACCCAGGACTTACAGCCCAGTCTCCCAACGGCCAGACCCTATTCCCTTGTAATTACCCCATTAGGAACCAACTGGGCCTTTACAGGGTGAATCTGAAGCCCTGAACACTTGTGCTTACATAATTTATATGAGAGGAAAAAGTAGGTAAGATTTCAAACGATCGACTCTGCTAACAGTATAAATAAGGGACATCTTGTACTGAGCTTTAAACTTTCTTTGTTGGGCTTTTCCCTTAAATGCCTCTAGCACGTCTTCCTAGTATTGAACAAACATCCACTCTACCTAGGTCATGGATTTTTGTCCATACCAACTGAAAATGTGTGTGTGTTTTTTTTTTTTTTAATCATCACTAACAGCTTTCTTAATTAACCTGCTGCTAGAGTCAACAGCACAGTTCACTGTGCTGTTTGCTCTCCAGCCACTCTAGAGTCAAGATGCTCTTTGAGAAGTACAGAACACTTGCCCGAGGCTGTTTTGATTTCCAGAAAGAAAGAAAGCAGGGGAGGGGGGGGGTATGGTGGGGGTGGAATCCTTATAACCACAGTGAATTTGACTTAATTGCTCAAACTTCCTTCTGATTGTTTTGCCCCGAGTAACAGCCCTTCCTTAACTAATAACTTTAATTATAGCAACCACTAGTTACAAAACTGTACCTCCTTTCTTGACTTGCTCTGTTCCTGCAGACTTCTCATTACAAAACCAGGGATCAGCAAGTCACTTTCCTAGGTTTTCATTAGATGGGATGCAGGGTCCTGGAACCATACACATACCGCATGTTCCGTGCTCTGTGCATCAGTCTGTTGTGGCTGAAGTCGATCTGTGGGGTTCCGTCTTTGAGATTTGCCTGACACACAGGATGAGTAGGAAGTGAAAACAGGATCCTGATTCTCAGAGAACTCATCTTCAGAGAATAACAAAGTTGAGGATATTGTGTACCATATATATATTTTTTAGTTTATTTATTTTGAGAGAGAGAGATAGCACAAGCAGGGGAGGGGCAGAGAGAGACAGGGGAAGAGACAGAGAGAATCCCAAGCAGGCTCTGCACTGTCAGCGCAGAGCCCGAGGCAGGGCTCGAACTCATGAACCAGGGGATCATGACTTGAGCTGAAACCAAGAGTCAGATGCCTAGCCGACTGAGCCACCCAAGTGCCCCAGAGGACATGGTGATGATGTACTATCTTTAAGACGAATGTAGGTTTCCCCATAAAACCCAAGTCCCTCGTTTCATCCCAAAAGGTTTACTAGGATGCTGCAGTGATTGTAAAAAAAAAAAAAAAAATACAGCTGTTTAACTTGAAGTCACCAGAACACATCCAATACAAGCGTGCTCTCTGGCTCTGAACCCACAACATTTTCGTCTGATGAGGAAGAAAATAAACGTTTCCTGCACTTCAGACTATTCGGCCAGGGTTCTTGTTATGGGATGGTTATCGGGCAAAGCCACACTGGGTTCAGGAACAGTGAGACTGCTGAAGTGATCTGTTTCAGCTGCATTGCTGCCAGGTGAGGACGATCTCGTGTTTGATGACGACACATATTCAGCGGTTGATTGTGCAAGAAATGGCAGTGTTTTTCCAGTTTGTTTTTGCCTCCTGATGCGTGAATCCGGCTTGCGTCCCCTGTGCCGCCCTGCGGAGCTGACCTTCCTCTTGAAAATCACTCAGCTGTTCCCAGAGGCCTCCCCACTTGCTGGCGCAGCCCCGCCCACTCTCCTGTGATGCTGGGGAGGGGGGGCATTCTCACCCCCCAGCCCGACCTCCACCCGCCAGGCGGTCGTGGTGGCCCTCACTTTCATATCCAAGTTGGGAGAAGCAGGAAGGGCGGTTCACCGCACGTGGCCACCATATGTGGAGGGGCTGAGGGCTGGGTGGGTGGTGGTGTGCTGGCCATCCCTTCTATCGTGATGATGGACATCCCCCCCCCACACACACACACCACAAGAATTTCCCACAGCCTCAGTTGAAAAGCTGGATCCCGGCAGATGATTTCCAACCAGCGACTGTATCTACTTAATGGGATGCTGACTGACAAAAGTTTCACAGAGTTCTTTCCTGGTCCCTCCTCCGGTGACTCCCTTTCTCTGACTGCTGTTTGTCATTTTATAGAGACATATAATATTAAATGGGTACCTCGTTAATCAGCATTGTTAACGTTTCTTCTTCAATGGAACTAGCTAGTTATTTAAAATTTGCAAGCCACTTCGCTATCCTAGAGATGGCAAGTCCCCTTGGGGGTCTCCTGGCTCTGAGAACAACTTTAATGCAAACGGGTAAGTCTGCACAATAGTCTCTGGTGGGCTGAAGTAGACTGACCGAGGTCTGCCGTCGGGAAAACATGCCAAGGGCCACCAACGGGGGCTCACCATGATGGCAAAGGAAAGGTCTAGAAATGTACTCGAACTCTACAACCAGGGGTTGAGGGAGAGGTGGTTCTAGGGTAGGGGGGACAAGGTGGGTGTGTGGCGACACAGGGGTGCAGATGAGCAAATGCAAACCAAGAGCTGTGCGCCTTGACAGTGTGGCCATCGTCCTGCTTTAAAGACCCACTCAGCACAAAGATCTGGGCCAGCAATGGCTTCGTTACAGGACAAGATGGGGGCACTGAGCTGTGACTCTGCAGGTCTACAGTGAGGCAGCGACGGAGCAGAAGCAACCACAAATGGGCTATGTAGCGGGCTGGTCATACGTGGCAGTTCTCTCTCCAAAAGGCACTTATTACCAGAACGGAATGTAGACAGAGGGACTGGATATCCTGCCAAGCTCTGGAGACCCAAGTTAGACTTAACTTGAAAGACAAGAGAATGTCGCTTCACAGGTACCCAAGGTGGGACTCCGGTCATACAGGCTTATTTAGAACCGAACAAGGACCTCAGAGATCATTAGCTCTCATTTTGCAGAGAAGAACTGATCAAGTGCAGATCCCTTTACCCCATCACCAAGCAAGTAATGGGTAGAATTTGGATAGGAGACACATTGTTGACTGCCACCCAGGGTCTTTGCCAGGTCAAAACTTGTTAACTCTCCCTAGACGCAGTATGGTTTCTTTAAACCATCTGAGATTTAGGAGGGTGCAAACTTTAGCTCCTACTCTGGAATTTAGCGGCAAAGACTGGATTCTCCAGTTTCACACATTGGTATGTATGCTATTAGGTTTTAGTAGCCACTAGGAGGGCCTTACCACTTGGTTGGTCAGATAACGACAGAGATGCACCTCTTAATTTTTACCCTAATCCTGGAGCTCTGGTCCTTTATTTTATTTTATGTATGTATGTATGTATGTATGTATGTATGTATGTATGTATGTATGTATTTATAATTTTATTTGAATCCAAGTTAGTTAACATATAGTATAATAATGGTTTCAGGAGTAGAATTTAGTGATTTGTCACTTACATATGACACCCAGGGCTCATCCCAACAAGTGCCCTCCTTAATGCCCATCACCCATTTACTCCATTCCCCCACCCACCTCCTCTCCCTCAGTTTGTTCTCTGTATTTAAGAGTCTCTTATAGTTTGCCTCCCTCTCTGTTTTTATCTTATTTTTCCTTCCCTTCCCCTATGTTCATCTGTTGTTTCTTAAATTCCACACATGAGAGAAATCATATGATATTTGTCTTTCTCTGCCTGACTTATTTCACTTAGCATAATACACTCCAATTCCATCCATGTTGTTGCAAATGGCAGGATTTCATTCTTTTTGATTGCTGAGTAATAGTCCATCGTGTATACATACCACATCTTCTTTATCCATTCATTAGCAGATGGACATTTGTGCTCGTTCCATAATTTGACTATTGTTGATAGTGCTGCTATAAACATTGGGGTACATGTGCCCCTTCGAATCAGCATTTTTGTAAACTTTGGATATATACCTAGTAGTGCAATTTCTGGTTGTAGTGTAGCTCTATTTTTAATTTTTTGAGGAACCTCTATACCGTTCTCCAGAGTGGCTACACCAGTTTGCATTCCCACCACCAGTACAAAAGCATTCCCCTTTCTCCACATCCTTGCCAACATCTGTTGTTTCCTGAGTTGTTAATTTTAGCCATTCTCACAGGTGTGAGGTGGTATCTCATTGTAGTTTTGATTTGTATTTCCCTGATGATGAGTGATGTTGAGCATATTTTCATGTGTCTGTTACACATCTGGATGTCTTCTTCGGAAAAGTGTCTGTTCATGTGTTTTGCCCATTTCTTCACTGGATTATTTGTTTTTTTGGGTGTTGAGCTTGATAAGTTCCTTATAGATTTTGGATACTAACCCTTTACCTGATATGTCATTTACAACCATCTTCTCCCATTCCATAGGTTGCCTTTAAGTTTTCTTGATATTTATTTATTTTTTTAAAGATTTTATTTTTAAGTTATCTCTGTCCCCAACTTGGGGCTTAAACTCATCACACTGACATCAAGAGTTGCATGCTCCACTGACTGACACAGCCAGGTGCCCCAGCTCTGGTGTTTTATGTGTAACCACCTAGATAACCAGCGTGGTTAAGGCCTAATGTGTATCTTAAGTGCCCCCCAACCAGCCCCTTCTCCTCCAGATAAAATCCTATTGCTCATCCTGAGTTCTCTGTTTGGGGAAGAGCATCCACCAGCTTTCCCCTCAGCCATACAAAGTCCCATAGATTCCAGCTCCTGAAGAGTTATTCTATTTCCTCTTTTCCATTCCCAATGTTGCTGCAGTACTTAGTAGGATCTTACTACCTGCTATGTGGACTGCAGTAATTTCCTACCTGGTCCCCTGGGTTTTGATCCCATTCCAGATCTTTTACCTCACTGCCACCAATGCGATTTTTTCATAACCGTTTCATAACCATAATGGCTCTGTAATCCATTCAGAAAAGCTCCAAACCCCTTTGTGTGTGCCAAGGTCCCCCCACGACCCACCTTCTACTTTATTTCATCTAGGCCTTCTTCCACCCAGTCCACCGGCCTCCCCCTGTACCATGCTCCCAAGACCCTACGAGCTGGCTACTCCAAGCTCTTGGAGTTTCTCTGGCCAGCCACCTCTTTTTCATGGCCACCATTCTCTCATTGTGAGTTCTCCCTCATTGGGGAATGTCCCTCTACCTTTTCACCTGATGACCACTTACATGTTTGAAGACTTAATTCAGGTGCCACTATCTCCATGGAGATTTCTCTAACCTCTCAGTTCCTCAGGGTAAAGATGAACATTCCACCTTGTGTGTCCTGATGGAACCATATTTAGATTTCTATCCTGGCACCTCTAACACTGTAGACAATTATTTGTTTCATTTCTGTCTCTCCCCCAGGATGTTGGGGACCACTTGATGGTAAAGAGCATATCTTATTTATCTTTGATTTTCTAGGACCAAACACAGTTCCTGGCATATAGTAGGCATTTGATAGTGTTTTTAGGATGGAGAAAGGAAGGAAGGAGGGGAGGGAGGGAGAATTTATGTCACAATATAATATTGTTCCATTTTTTATTTCCAGAAAAAAAGGCATGTGGTAAAACTTTGACCACTATTTCTATAAAACACTGAAGCTAATTACTCAAGGAAGTCCAGGAATTCAATTAGTAGTATTAGGAAAGATAAATATTGGGGCATCGGGTGGCTTAGTCAGTTAAGCGTCAGAACCTTGATTTTGGCTCAGGTCATGATCTCACAGTCTGTGAGTTCGAGACCCGCATCTGGCTCTATGCTGAAAGTGTGGAGCCTGTGTGGGATTCTCTCTCCCTCCCTCCTTCTCTGCCCCTCCCCCACTCACTCACTCACACACACACACACACACACACACACACACACACACTCTCTCTCTCTCTCTCTCAAAAATAAACATTAAAAAAGAAAAGACGAATATTATTCATTTTCATATTGTACTATGTGGCTGTTGGTGAGATACCTCCATCTTAAGATTTAAAATTAATCTTAGTGGCTATAGTGGACATTGGTCATGTTTTTCGCTATCCAGATGCCCTTCCTATGTTTGGAGAATTGCCCTGTATGTCAGTCTTTGGGGGAAGGAGAACCCTTGACTGTCTACAACAGCTGCAGATGTGGGCTACCCACCTTGTCAGTATCCCTTGCAGACAGACTTATGGGTGCACAGGGCCCACTCATTACATATGCCCATAAGGAATTGGGAGCTGATGACAGTAAGGTTTAGAAACAAGAGGACAGTTCTTCTCTGGTGGCAGTGATGGCACCAGTAGCCTCAGAATTCAGCACCAGTGGTCACGTGGACCACAGTGACCAGGGGGCAGAAGGAGGGGGTCAGGAGCAGTGTCTCCACTGGAATACTCTGCATACAGACGTTAGCCAAAGGTCTGAGCTATCGTCTCCTTCTGTTTCTGTCCAGTTCCCAAATCTGGTCCTCCAGCTGTTCGAGTGGTTCTCTACAGCAACTAATCTTTTCAATAAATTCCTTTTCTGCTTACAGTCCTTTCTGTTGCCACTAACAAACCCCAAAGATCCAGAACTCTTTGGTGAGTCACAAATGCTTCTGGCTTCCAGGATTTGGGTCTACACGTGTGTATGATTTGTAGGAGTCTGGCTGATAAAATCTCTCATCCACAGGTGAGTCAATGGTACATTCATTCCATGTTATTAGATTTTTCCAGGCAGACTTTTTTCCACAAAAGCTTCCTTGGGGAAGGTTTTCTTGCCCTAAATCACACCCCTTTGTGTTAGCACAGTGCCTGGCATATCTTAGGTACGTGACAAATGCCTGCTGAAGGAACTGTGGATGAATATTTCAAATCCAGGGGACTCATTTTACTATATCAAATTTGGTGATGTTAAGGTAAAACCTTACAAAAAGAAGCAACAAAGATAGTCTTTAAAGAACCTCTTCCCACATGTGATTTGATGATGAACCTACTCAAGAGTAATGCTTGCAGATATTCTAGAAGGAGTTCAATTCAATAAATGTTTTTGATCCTTACAGATCCTTTCCTGGAACTGTTCTAGGATGTTCCTGCTGAAACTATCTCTTGATCTTAATCTTAAGAGATTAATCCCAAACTTGATCTCTGTGACCCTTAGTTTCCTCTTCAGAAAAACGGAGATGATAATCCTTCCTCAAAGGGTTGTTACGAAAAACAAAATGTTACCGGTGCTCATTTCTTTTGGTCTTTATTGTTCCTGTCTATATTCCCAGCATCCTCCCTTAAATTCAGTCTAAAAACCCTCATGAGTACCTTCTCTGCTCCACCATCGACTAAGTTACCACGGATACGAAGTTGAGTAAAGGGATGTGCCTACTTTCAAGGAGTTTACAGTGTAGTCACGGAGATGGATGGGCAAAACAAACAAACAAACAAACCAGTAAACATGGTGAGTGATGGCGGCCAACATGGGTATTGCTAACGAAGTACAGGAAGGGTAGCCGAGAGACAGCAAATTCGAAAAGATTCCTGGAGATGTCCTCAAGGGGAGCCTCTAAGAGGGAAAGCTGAGGGAAAGAGAAAGGAATGGGCTTCCAAGAAAAATGAACTACCGGGGTGAAGGCAAACCTGGAAAACTGCATTTCAGAATTTCTGGAAGGTGAAATTAAAGATGCATTTGGAAGGAAGCCCAGTCTGTAGAGGGAGGTGGATCAGATCACGGTGGCTAGGTATGTTGGAAAAGGGGCATGGGACTCTGGGTGATGGGGAGCCTCTAGAGGATTCTGAACAAGTAGGTATTTTCAAAACTTCCGTCTGGCAATAGTACGGAGGATGAATACCGGAAGCCACAAGACTGAGAGAAGGGAGGTGCAGTAGGAAGTCATCATCCCCCGTCCAGGTGAATGACTGTGTCAGTCCAAACTGGGGAAATGGTAGAGGAGACAGGAAGGGAGGAAGGGAGAGAAACAAAGTTTAGAAGACGTTAAACATGTTATGAGAAGGCCTGTTAGTGTCCTCAGGGTTCACCTTTGTTCTGCTTCCTAAATATTATCATGGTGCAAAGGGGTTGAGCTGATGATGATGAATGGTCCCTTGGCCCCCACATTCCCCACCCCTTCATCTTCAAATAGGATGGCATTACCACTGACCAGACACTGCGCCCAGCACCAGGCTGCGACGGCATGATTCCAAACCACCTTTGATCTACATTCAAAGATCACACACGTGATGCAGAGGCTTCCAATATTTTCCATGTCAGGAAACATTTTTGACCTGGTGAAAATTATTCACCTTTCTGGAATCCCTTGTAAGGTATTTTACATTTTTCAGACAATCCTATTCAGAAGCTCCAAGGAATCTTTAACCAGGATTTCTTTTCATATTATTTTCACCGGACAGCCTACAGACCTTTTAATGAAACAGGAAAAAAAGCAGCAAAGAGGATATGAAGGTAAACACATGATAACATTGACCAAAAATGTCGGGAATGGCTTCCCCATTCTGTCAAAGAGAAACGGGGCCAGACGGCTGTTTCATTGGGATTTACATTCTCCACCCCAAACAAATCTAATCTCATCCTGGTGTTCACAGGCTCGGCCAGCAGGAAAACAGTCTAAATGTGGAGTGACGAGATGTAGATATTCTGGATCTGTTTCCAGGAGGCCAGGTCAGGATGAGAATCAATATTTCAATAGCTTGGGATTAGGAAACACACACGTCAAATCTTGTCCATTAAGGAAACGCTGAACCCACAGACATTCTGCATCTCTCATGGACTGATAGGGATGAATCGTTCGACTCATCTGTGGAAATGTACCCCGTTATTCTTGCACTCTATATGGAGAAGTACAAGCTGTGGAAACAATTCTCAGAATGAGACCTAGGTTGCTTACAGGACTGCCGTAAATAAGATCTTAAAGCCTCTGATAAGTAGCTTTTCGGGGCAAAGGGAAGACAGAGCAGGGCTCTAAATGCGGTTGTGTTATTTAGAAAATAAAGCGCACAGAAATCAAAAGAGGTAGCATTTGGCTTGGGTATGCAGCAGGCTTTGCTCAGATTTGACAGACCTCCCCTGGGGACCCCTTGCCCCCAAACATTTGGAAAATCCAGGCAACCAAAAGATAGTCCCAGCCAATTGGTACCTTTCCTGTTTGTATCAAAGGAAAAGCATTGAAACCACAGGATGATGAATATCAGTTCCCACACTGGGACGTGTGTCTGCAGGTACAACTGAGTGGGGGTGGGGTGGGGTGGGGATTTCACATTTACCCCTTTTCCCCTCAAAAATAATGAATGAAAGCAACTGTAGTTAGAAAAGGGGTTTTCCTCCAGCGGAGATTATGTCTCTGGTGTCCTAGGGCGCGCTCACATTTCCCATAGCCACACAGGCTTTTTCTAGGGCATGCCTTGGTCTAACACTTCCAGGTGCCCATGAAAGAGAAGAAATGTGAGGGAAGGGGGGCGGGGGTGTGGGGCGTGGACCCGAGCAGAGTCTCAAAGATCTAATTTCGACTCTGACAAGCATCAGATCAAAGGAGTCTCTCCTTGGTTCTTTGATCTCTTGATAACCACATTTAGCACCCTCCCCGGGCTGTGCCTGAGGCAGGCAGCCCTCCCTTCAAACTCCCTCATCTTTTTCTCCTTTAAATAATTCAACTGCTAAACATTTTCAAAGGGGTGGAACTAAGCAAGCGCTTAAGATCCGACTCCTTTGCTAGATTGAGTAAAGCCTCTCGTTACCAACACCAGATTGGAAAATAAAAATAAGCACCACGGAATCCTAAAAGAAAGGATGCTTACCGCTTTCAATACCTTCTCTGACTTCCAGTGGTGCAGCAAGTGCACAGAAATGGGCCATTGAACACAACTTCACCTCCAGAGATGCCTGGTGGTGCCGGAAGGGGGAGAGGTGGCCCCTGGTCCTTGTGCTGGTAGAGGCAAGGATCTGAGGTGCAGCCACCTCCACGAGAGCCCTCGCCCCTCCTTCTTTCCCTCCCCCATGTCCCCAAAGTGAAGAGATGGGCCTCCCCCACCTCGGGCCCCACATCATCCGGTGTCTTCCGGTGCTGAGTGTCCTTCCTAGGTGCACCCAGCATGTTCCGCTCAGAAACAGCCTTTATTAAAGCATCAGGCAGGGAGCAGAAAAGCCAAGCCACCGAACTTGCTTCTGCCGTCGGATGATCCTAGGTTGCCAGATTCAGCAAATAAAAATACAAGACCGCCAGTTAAATCTGAATTGCGGATGCATGACGAAAATACATATATATTTTACCATGAGTATGTCCTAAATGTTGCATGGGCACACTAATAGCAACTGAAAAAAGTATTCATCGTTTGGCTGAAATTCAAATTTAATTGAATGCACTGTATTTTATCTGGCAACTCTCTGTCACCAAAACTTGTGAGAACGTCTCAGGGTAGCCTGGCTTCAGAGAACAACAAAGATTGATTTGTGAGTGTGGCCCCGGGGGAGTGCTTTTACCAGGGGGGTGGGAGAAAGGAAAGGGACTGTCATCTGCTGAGCCCCCGTACACATTGCGTCCCGTGTGACCCCCCCCCCAACACCCCCACGGGATAGGGGCTACACCCTTTCCACTTGGATGGAACCAAAGCCCAGGAGAGTCAAGGAGTTTGTCAGCTTCCAAGTAGTGCAGGTAGGATCCTCCCCCAGGCATTCCTAACTTCGAGTCCAAGATCAGTTCCATCACCTGCCACTCTCTCCTCTCTCCCCAACAAGGCACGACACACCCGGAGCCTAACACAAGCAGGCCCTTTTCATTCCAGATATATCTTTTCATGTTAATCCAAAGTTCTAGATCTTATCACCTAGAACTCTCTATTTCGGCATTAGAAACTGAGGGGTGTGGGAAAGCCGCTGTAAGAGAGGTAAGGAGATCTGAATGGGGGTGGGGGATGAGGGCGTCTTAGGTACTTAGGCCAACTGAAGACAGTCACCAGTGATTTTCCTCCCACCAGTGAGCCTGTGTAAACTCATTAATCTGTCCCGAATTCAAGCTGGGACACAAGCATATTGTGGAATGCTGACTTTCTCACTCCCTAGGGCAGTAGTTCTCAAATTTAAGTGTGCTTCAGACTCACCTGGAGGGCTTGTAAAACAAATTGCTGGGTCCCGGCCACAGCCCCAGAGTTTCTGCCTTAGTAGGTCTCGGGTGAGGCCCAAGAATTTACAATTCTTCTTTTTTTTAAGTTTATTTTGAGAGAGAGAGAGAAAGAGAGAGAATCTCAAGCAGCCTCCACACGGTCAGCACAAGAGTCCAGTGTGGGACTCGAACTCACAGGACTGTGAGATCATGACCTGAGCCGAAATCAATAGTTGGACGCTCAACTGATTGAGTCACTCAGGCGTCCCCAAGAATTTACATTTCTGACATTGCTTCTGGTCACCGTGATGCTGCTGGTCTGGGGACCCTACTCTGAAAACCACGGCTCTGGAACAAAAAAGGAGGCTTCCCTAAAAATAATACAGGTATCCACTTTTCCCAAAAGTTTGCATTATGTCACTTCGCTTTTACGAAAGACCTATTTTCACTCACTGAAAGAAATCCTAAGAGGATTTTCACTTTCACGCAAAAAGCGTAAATAGCATTCAGCGTGTGTTTTGCAGGGAGCCCCTTCTAGAAGAGGCAGAGTGCCCCGAGAAGTGAGAGAGACCTCACGGAGCCCCTTTCCCGAAAAATGTGCTCAGCATCAAGTCCCCAGGGCTCTGAACCGCGTCTGTGAGCATCTGTGTCTCATCTCGGTTTATTCTGTGCACCTGCTAGCAAGGTGTGTCCCAAGGTGTCAGAAAAGCCTAACAGGTGGAGGTCTGAGAATGCTCAGAAAAACTTTCTTGATAAATTAATGGTAATTGCTTCTTTGTTTTGCACCACCTACAGAAAGTTTCACAGGAACAGTCTACTTTCGGATCATGGGAGAAACCTGTGTACGGTATTTGCTCTTATCCACGTACCCTATGGAAGTCAAGGCCATTTTTTTTTTTAATTTTTTTTTCAACGTTTTATTTATTTTTGGGACAGTGAGAGACAGAGCATGAACGGGGAAGGGGCAGAGAGAGAGGGAGACACAGAATCGGAAACAGGCTCCAGGCTCTGAGCCATCAGCCCAGAGCCCGACGCGGGGCTCGAACTCCCGGACCGCGAGATCGTGACCTGGCTGAAGTCGGACGCTTAACCGACTGCGCCACCCAGGCGCCCCAGTCAAGGCCATTTTTACACCTGTCATAGCCAGCACTTGAAAGTCTACCCCTTTAATGAAGTCTACCTGCATTCCTTCACTCAGTCGTCCCCACGGGTAGGACTTAGGCACCCACAACGTAACAGATATTATGTGGGAGCCCAGGACACACGGATGGGCTCTGCCCAGTTTCTGCAAGTGCACAGGAGACCAGCACGTAAATAAAATAACACCAGTGGAATGAGAGGTGTAATCATCAAAGCAGAGAAAGTCAGTCACAAAGGAAGAGACAAGTGGAAGGAAGGGTCCTCAGTGGACACAGCCCTTGGGCTGCGTTTGGAGCACTGAGTTTGGAAATGAAGGAAGACAACAGGAGGAGGGACAGTCCATGCAGAGGGAAGAGCATCTGCAAAAGCACAGGGGTGGGAAACAACATAGGAAGTTCAAGAGCTGCAAGAAGTTTACCATGGCTGATGTATATGGTCAACTTGGTGACGGGCGGAGAGTGGGTGCTGTGAGGGAGCCCAGCGGGTAGATCCTGATGAAAGGCTTGAGTTTCTTTTCTGTTAAGATGACGATGAGGCACTACGTGGCTTTTAGGGGAGGGATGCCATTCAGACCTGCGCTTTGGAAAGGGGTCAGGGATGTGAAACTTGAAGCCTGTTTCAGTAGGACCCACTGGAGGTAGAGAGTGTGAATGAGGGTAAGGGCTCTCGGAAGAGGATAGAAAAGCAAAGACTGATGGTCTGAAAAGAAACTTCCATGCTCGCTCTTGCTAGTCTCCGGTGCCAGAAGGATCCTGGCTAAATTTGGGGGAATAGATGCAAACATTTCTGTGTGGTTTTGTACTGCTATCTTAGTAAGTCTGTGCCTTCCACTCTGCATTTCTGTTCCAGCAATGACCACCCTTTATACAACATTTTTTAAAAATGTTTATTTCACGACTGGGGGAGGGGCAGAGAGAGGGTGACACAGAATCCCAAGCAGGTTCTAGGCTCCAAGCTGTCAGCACAGAGCCTGACGTGTGGCTCGAACCCACGGACTGTGAAATCATGACCTGAGCCGAAGTCTGATGTTTAACCAACTGAGCCACCCAGCTGCCCCAAACTTCTTTAAGTCAGTATTGATTGTTCAATTTTACTGTCCTGCCTATCACCATGTATTTATTCACCCCAAATTATTTAGTAGCTTACTGGCAAATAAAGGTACAGCTGAAATTCAGTATGAAACACAAAACAGTGGAGAGATCTCCAAAGACCTGTGAGACCACAGAGGAAAGAAAGTTGAACCTAAAAACCGTCAATTGTACAACAATTAATTTTCAAATCACTTTGCAATTAACTTGTGGACTTGAATAGAAAATATCAATTCATTCCCTAGATTGAAAATGACTTCCCAGCAGATTACGTATTTTTTTTTCTTTATATGATGCCTAACAGAGCCCCTGTAGCACTGGCACTTGATAAATCCAGTTGGTAATTGAGAAGAGTAATTAACCTGTTTTAGCCTATTAATTTCACCAGACTATCAAAATTCTAAAATAAATAGAACAGTCTTCATTGTTCATCTTTCCCCAAATAATGAATATTTTATTCGATTTTTTTTTTAAATGTTGTTTTACATGTAGTAATATCAAGAGTGTAATATCGAGTTATCACGTATGGAAACCTGGCTTTGGGGTTGGGGAGATCTCGACTTTACAGAGGCCAGTGGTGATCGACACAATCAGAGCTCACTCCTGAGGACACAGGAGGAAAATAAACACAAATGTTCAAAATATTTTTAATGTTTATTTACTTCTGACAGAGAGAGAGAGAGAGAGAGAGCAGGGGAGGGGCAGGGAGAGAGGGAGACACAGAATCCGAAGCAGGCTCCAGGCTCCGGGCTGTCAGCACAGAGCCCGACACGGGGCTCGAACTCACGAACCATGAGATCGTGACCTGAGCTGAAGTGGGACGCTCAACCGGCTGAGCCCCCCGGGCGCCCTGAGAGTGAGCAAGAGTCACAATTTCAGGAGATGAAAACCTCTTACAGAGATCACCCTCACTCGTACGTTGGGAAAGTGACCCGGCAGCCAGGGAATGACCAGTCATTGCAATCTCTTTAAATCATCTTCCAGCAATTTGATGCCAGAGGCTTAAGGTGGAGAGACTTTACACCAAAGTGCAAACCCTTCCCTGGGCTTCCTGCGGGCTGTGGGGTCAGCCGGATGTCCCGAGGATGGCAGCTTTCCTCTGGAGAGTCACCCGCTGCGGGGTCCATGTCCCTGTCTGCCTTTTGAGAGTTGCCAGCGGCTGTATCCACTGGGAGCCCAAGAAGGTAAAAGTCCTCCCCAAGCCCAGGGCCTTGACCTCAAGGGGTGGGGGCGGAGGGAACCCATGGCTTTGCAGCCGCAGGAACTTCTGAGATAAAACTGAAAAAAAAAAAAAAAATTAACTGGGGAAAAAAAATGAGAGAAAAGAAATTAAATGGGATGATTTATGATGTCTTCTCCTTCTGGCTTTTCCACGGAGGTCATGATGGCTCTTGTTGCTGATAAACGAGTTCAAGATTGGCCCTGAGAGTCTGTAGTGAAGTGAAGGCAGCTCCAGGGTGTATCACGGATCCGCCCGGAGGCCCCAGAGCCGCAGTGAAGACCCGGCAGACTCCCTAAGGTGCCCGGGCCAGTCAGTTCCTCGTCTCCTCCCCCCAGCAGCCTTGCCTGTGCCCCGGGGTTGCTCGCATGTCTCTTGGTCACCTGGAGATCATGGGCATGTGTGTTTCCAGCAGGCATCTGTGAAGTTCAGTTTGGACGTCAAAGAAAGCACGTGGAGGGGCGCCTGGGTGGCTCAGTCACTTAGGTGTCCGACTCCTGGTTTTGGCTCAGGTCATGATCTCAGGGTCCGTGGGTTCGAGCCCCACATCGGGCTCTGTGCTGATGGCGTGGAGCCTGCTTGGGATTCCCTCTCTCCCTCTCTCTCTCTGCCCCTCCTCCACTTGTGCTGTCTCTGTGTCTCTCAAAATAGATAAGTAAACTTAAAAAAAAATAAGAAAGAAAGAAAGAAAGAAAGGCACTGGAGAATATTTTTAGAAACTAGTGCACCAGAAAGATTGTCAATTCTGGGAAAATTACAAAATAAATTGGGTTCATCATTGTTGCCATTCCTTTCTGCTTTTATTATGCTGGAGCCCTATTTCTACCTCGGGGCCTCCAACTGTCTGGCTGTTTTCTGTCTGCACAGCAATCTGCACTTTGAACTCCTCAGGAAACCATTTTCTTGTGTTTTTTAATTATTTTTTTTAAATTAAGCTTATATATTCATTTTGGCACAGAGAGAGAGAATCCCAAGCAGGCTCCATGCTGTCAGCACAGAGCCCAATGTGGGGCTTAATCTTACAAGCCATGAGATCATGACCTGAGCAGAAACCAAGAGCCTGACACTTAATCGCCTGAGCCACCCAGGTGCCCCAAACCCGTGTTCCTAAAGCACACTGTCCATTGAAACTATCCTTCCTTTTCCTCGCCCTGGGTCTATTCCCAGTCTGTGGACCCCTCCAGATTCCTTTCTCACAGCATAACTGATCTCAGGCAAAAAGCAAACTGGCCAGCTGACTCGCTTGTTTGCCCAGTCTCCTTTTTAGCCCGGCGTGACCGCGAGTTATGGAGACACAAGCCCCCGACTGGGGGGGGGGTGTCTTTGAGAGGGTTTTCCTGACAGGAGGGGACAGACACGGCTGGTAATCTTCTGAAATCCTTCTACCTGCATGCAGCTACGTCAGCCGGAGGTGTGGAAGTGATGCTGCAGCCAGCAAGAGGGAAAGGCCGAGAGAATCGGGCCAAGGCGAGCGCTGGCCTGACTCCCCCATGTCCCTGTGTGGGATCCTGGATCCTTCCAGCACATGCTCTTGCTGAAGCACTCCATTCGCTGTGACCCCCGGCCCCGACCCTCTGCCCCTCAAACCCACCACTCAGGCTCTATCCCTTTGAACAGATTTTTAAACATCTGACACAGCGATGCACAGATCTCCGGAAGGTACTCATCTTGCACGACGGAAATTTTATGTCTTCTGAACAGCAATGCCCCCGCCCCTCCCCACCCCCGGCCACCACCGTCATCCTGTTTCTAGGAGGTTGACTGCTTTAGATTCCTCGTGTAAGTGGGATCATGCAGTGGATGCTCGTCTGTGACCAGCTCATTTCACTTAGCACAGGTTCATCCATAGTGTCACATATGGCAGGATTTCCTTCCTTCCTTGAGGCTGGATGATATTCCGTTGGGTGCATGCATTTGACCTTTTAGCCACAGTTTTAACTTTCCCCCAGGCCCCATCTGCAGCTAGGAACACACCTGTCCTTCCCGAGGCTGCAGGAAGGTGGGAAGTACTGGAACTCAGTGACTTTCCCTGGCACTCCCAGCTCCTGAATCTTGAATAACCCTGCTTTCAAGAACACTCCGTGATCTCCGCCTCCCTGTTCTCCCGGTTCTTCCCCGCTGGTTATTACATAGTAACGGTTCCGGTTTTGGTCAGAAAGACCCCGGTTCCTATCTCAGTTTTGCCAGGAGAACTGGGTAACGTGTGATTTCTTTCACCCTCCAATTCCTCCCTTGTACAATGAAATCATGGCGCATTTCATCGCGGGTCACTATTGCATATAAACGACTTAACGTGTAAGCGTGTAATACGTGTTTAATGACCATGAGCCATGACTGGTAGGGCTTATACCAGTAGGCAGAAACACCTGTGCCACCCGGGGCCACCTGACTTGACAGCAGGGATGCATTCCCTGGGTCGAGCATCTCCTCGTCCCCCAAACTCCCTTAATTCTGGAGAGGGGAAAAGCGCATTGTTACGAAGACAGATTAAATTAGTTTTTAACTTTATTTTTAATGTTTATTTATTTTGAGAGAGAGAGACAGACAGACAGACTCCAAGCGGGTTCCGAGCTGTCAGCACAGAGCCTGTTGGGGGGCTCGAACCCACGAGCCCTGAGATCATGACCTGAGCCGAGACCAAGGGTTGGATGCTTAACCCACTGAGCCACCCAGCCGCCCCAGTTTAAATTTGTTTTTAAACGTTCGTGTCTTTAGTGGAAGAAGCTGGGATGGAATGAGAACCCGAGAGCTACAGCAAGAGAGAGGAGAGGAGGCCGGGAGTGTTGGGAGGGAGACGAAGGACATCCAGAGGGAAAGCAGAAGGAAGCGGGGCTGATATGCAGTATGTCCCAGAGACAGCCCTAATTACACTCTTTTCTTCTCTGTTGCTGTTTTTGCCTCCTTTGGTTTAAAAATAAAGTGTCCTGTTTTAGCTCTAATTACGCCTTTTAATTTTCATATTTATAAGATTAAAATTGCATAACCTGCCCGGGACAAACTGTGATCTAAGGCATTTGATATCCCTTAAAAAGGGAAGGGGGGAAGAAAAAGCCCCAGGCTCAACCCGATGAGGCAAAATGCTTCCGTACTAGGAGAACCTTCTTGACTTCAGTTTCTGGATTGTTCTCCCAGGCAAGGAAAACCATCTTAAAAAACAAACAAACTTGTATTCTCGGGCATTTCCCAGAAAAGACGCAGGTACGGTTTAGTAAGACGGGATTTGGTTTTGTTTTTGGAGCTTCGGCGGGGTGGTAAAAGGTCAGCGCTGTGTTGTAATCCTCTCTGGTGCCTCGCTCCCGTAATCCTAACCACAGCCCTCTGCAAGCTGTGCAGCGTGGCAATTAGTAAAATGAAATTTCGTTTTCTAAACATCTTCTCCTCGGTGCCTTAAAAAGTTACTGCTGAGTTTTGAAATGCCCTGGAAAAACTCTGGTGGTCGAAATTCCAGAATAATTTCCTTAGGAGGAGGATGCGAAAACTATTTCCCCCTAAAATAAGTTAATAGGATGGAAAGATGGGGGCAAAACAGCGTGTCGAACATGACATGTTGAGAAGGGGTTAGGGGGCAAAGGAGGCAGTGATGTGTGGGGAGGAAGAGGTTTTTTATTTTTATTTTATTTTATTTAAAACAATTTTCATGTTTATTTATTTTTCAGAGAGAGAGCATGAGCAGAGGAAGGGCAGAGAGAGAGAGGGAGACACAGAATCCGAAGCAGGCTCCGGGCTCTGAGCTGTCAGCACAGAGCACGACGCGGGGCTGGAACTCGTGAACCGTGAGATCTTGACCTGAGCTGATGTGGGAGCCTTAACTGACTGAGCCACCCAGGCGCCCCCGGAGGTTTTTAAAAATAAGGGCTGTATTGCCTTCTGGCCTGCAAACAGGGCTGTTCGTGGGTAGGAAAGCCCACCTTCTCATGCCCTCGTCTGCTCAATGCACCACCCATCCTGTGCCCTGGGCCTCCACACAGGGCTGCTCCCTGGAGTGAGGGCGTCCTCAGGTCAACCTGGAGCAGAGACAGCCCCCTACACACGTGAAGGTGTCAAACAAACAAATCCCACGGCAGCGAGCACCGTTAGAACAAGACACGTAAGGCGCCCCTCCTGACTTCAAACTGGATGACGGTGCTTCCTTCCGCGTTGGTACTTACAATTAGTTCTGACTCTTTCGTACTCGGTCACCACCTCATTCTTCATCATTGTGATGGGGAGCCACCTATACCCACTATGAACTAAAAGCCTCATTTGACCCCCAACCTGTTAGCAGAGCTTTAGTGCAACAAAGTGAGATATAGGGGCTTGAACTTTATTGTTTTCCCCTTTATTTATTGACTTTTTTTTTATTTGAGAGAGAGAGAGAGAGGGCATAAATGGGGGAAAGGGGGAGAGAGGGAGATAGAGAGAGAGAGAGAGAGAGAGAGAGGGAATCTTGAGCAGGCTCTATGCTCATAGCATGGAGCCTGATGCAGGGCTTGATCCTATGACCCTGGGATCATGACTTGAGCAGAAATCAAGGGGTCAGATGCTCAACTAACTAAGCCACCCAGGCACCCCTATTAACTTTTTAAAAAGTATGATTTTAAGTTTGTATTTATTTATTTTGAGAAAGAGAATGAGAGAGAGAGCAAGTGGGGGAAGGGTCAGAGAGAGAGAGGGAGACACAGAATCCGAAGGAGGCTCCAGGCTCTGAGCCGTCAGGACAGAGCCCCACGCGGGGCCTGAACTCACAAACCGCAAGATCGTGACCTGAGCCGAAGTCGGCCACTCAATGTCCTAAGCCACGCAGGTGCCCCTGTTAACTTATTATAAGCAGTTTGGCAGCAAAATAGAAAAGAGGGTCAACAGCCTGTATTATCCATAAACCCTTTAATAAACTCCTAAGTTAAGAGACCAACTCTTTTGTTATGGCTTGAATTGTGTCCCCCCTGGTTCCTGTGTTGATGTTCTAATGCACAGCTCCTCCGTATGGGACCTTATTTGGAAAGGGGATCATTGTAAAGATAATTGGTTAAGATATTGTAATGGAGGAGGGTGGGCCCTACTGTAGTATGACTGGTGTCCTTATAAAAGCAGGAATTTGGACACAGACACAGGCACACAGGAGAACGCCGTGTGAAAGTGAAGGCCGAGGCCAGGGTGCTGCTTCTCAAAGCCAAGCAATGCCAAAGATTGCCAGCAACCACCAGAAGCTAAAGGAGAGGCCGGGGACAGGTTCTCACTCCCGGCCTCAGAAGGAGCCGGCCCTCCCCACACCTCGATCTTGCACTTCCAGCCTCTAGAACTGGAAGGCAGGAAATTTCTGCTGTGTGGGCCACCTGGTCTGTGGCCCTTTGGACCACAGCCCTAGAGAACTCAGCACGTCTTTGTATGGAAAAAAAAAAAAAAAAAAGAAATCACAGGATTTATACACAGGGTCCTCTGATCATGAAGAGTGTGGGCACCCACGTCACTTCAGACAGCTTCCTGGAGGTCCCCTAGTCCGCCTTGCGTTTGCAGAGTGACGTGTGAGGTTCTCCTGGTCTCAACGGGAATCTTCACCATGATTAAGAGTGTCATTTCTCAGTCATTGGCCCCTGGGTCAGGTCATTAACAGGCTAATTTAGTTCCTGTACAGCTGAGGTCTGATGAAGACGAGAGGGATCCTAATCACCGTCTCCAGCGCCTCCTATAAAAACACCTCACTGTATTCTTCCTACTTTAACTTGCCCAACACGTGCCATCCCCACTCCAAGACCAAGGAAAGACAGCTGACGGGGCCTTGACATCCACATTTCCTCTGCCACGCGACAGCGATTCTGCGTTAAACCCTTAACTATATGGAAGTCTATTACCGACCAGACCAGTTACTAAGGGCGCAGCAGGAGTCAGGAAAGGAGGCGGGAATCTTCCGAAGCACCGATTGATTTTGTTCGGTTTCATGAATGTAATTGCCAGCAGATCCCAAATGGGACCGTCCCTACATTACCCAAAGCAGACCGATGTGGGAAGGCTTCCAGCCTGGGATCGCACCTCCTTGTGGCTTGGGGGCACCTGCCTATGCTGGGAAACACTGGCATCAACGGGAAAGCAACGCAGGTTGAATGACTATTATCAGGCAGATTTTTTTTCTCCAAATGTTTTATTATTTTTTTAATTTTATTTTTTTAAATTTACATCCAAATTAGATAGCATATAGAGAAACAATGATTTTAGGAGTAGATTCCTTAATGCCCCTTACCCATTTAGCCCACTCCCCCTCCCACAACCCCTCCAGCAACCCTCGGTTTGTTCTCCAGAGTCTCTTCTGTTTTGTCCCCCTCCCTCTTTTTATATTATTTTTGTTTCCCTTCCCTTATCTGTTCATCTGTTTTGTCTCTTAAAGTCCTCATATGGGTGAAGTCATATGATTTTTGTCTTTCTCTAATTTCATTTAGCATAATACCCTCCAGTTCCATCCATGTAGTTGCAAATGGCAAGATTTCATTCTTTTTGATTGCCGAGTAATACTCCATTGTATATTTATGCCACGTCTTCTTTATCCATTCATCCATCAATGGACATTTGGGCTCTTTCCATACTTTGGCTATTGTCGATAGTGCTGCTATAAACATGGGGGTGCCTGTGTCCCTTCGAAACAGCACACCTGTATCCCGTGGATAAATGCCTAGCAGTGCAATTGCTGGGTCGTAGGGTAGTTCTATTTTTAGTTTTTTTGAGGAACCTCCATACTGTTTTCCAGAGCGGCTGCACCAGTTTGTATTCCCACCAACAATGCAAAAGAGATCCTCTTTCTCCGCATCCTTGCCTACATCTGTTGTTGCCTGAGTTGTTAATGTTAGCCGTTCTGACAGGTGTCAGGTGGTATCTCATTGTGGTTTTTGATTTGTATTTCCCTGATGATGAGTGATGCTGAGCGTTTTTTCATGTGTCGGTTGGCCATCTGGATGTCTTCTTTGGAGAAGTGTCTATTCATGTCTTTTGCCCATTTCTTCACTGGATTATTTGTTTTCTCGGTGTTGAGTTTGATAAGTTCTTTACAGATTTTGGATCCTAACCCTTTATCTGATATGTTGTTTGCAAATATCTTCTCCCATTCTGTCGGTTGCCTTTTAGTTTTGCTGATTGTTTCCTTCGCTGTGTAGAAGCTTTTTATTTTGATGAGGTCCCAGTAGTTCATTTTTGCTTTTGTTTCCCTTGCATCAGGCAGATTTTCTGAACTCACTTTTGCCAAAATAATCCGTCCGGGTGGCTACTTACAAGTGAACCGATCACGCAAATATGTTTCTTCTTGGAAATACACAGTGAGATGGACTAGAGTTTCATCATCCTCTCCAGGCCGTTTCCTTATGTTTACATTTCCTCACATTACCTCACTTTGATCTTACTTTTTCCTTCCAAGCTCCCAAGCTGGAATTTCAACAAATTCGCACCCCCACCCCCCACAGAAGCTGCTCCCTGCACAACCGGTCCTAATGATTTTTATAAACAGAAAGACAGAAGTCGGGTATAACATGAAGCAGGCAGAAAATTATGGTTTTCACTCTATGCCCCTGAAGGCAGCACCTTATGTCCAATCTGCAAAGTTGCCAAAGAGAGCATTCGGTGCTAAAAAGGAGAGAAAGAATGACCCCAAATGGGATCCGATATGTGGTTCTTCCATGAGGGTTTTCCAATCGAGTCATTGCGAAAGGAGAGATTTCTGGGCAAGGTCGTTTTAAGCAGTCGTTTGCAAAAGAAAAGATGGAAGTAATTTGGCAATTAGATGCTGCGCCAGGGATCGAGTATTTGCCCCACATGGGCACGCAGAAGATACACCTTCTGTAAACCTTCTGAGGGTCTTGCCTTCATTTCGCTTCTCCGTGACTGCTTTGGAGCCCTCTGCTTAAGAGCAGTGACCAGGAACGGGAAGCCACGTGCACTGGGTAACAGTGCTGGAGACAGAAGAGCTCAGCAGCTGCAAGCAGAGGCCTGGGTGTAGCTGGGGCTCTGCCGTCTTGCCCCCTGCCGATCCTCAGGAAATGACTTAACCGCACAGGGTTGTTGTGGAGGATTAAAGGAGCTAATGTGTAAAATGCAAGCGTCGATGGGGAGCAAATACTCAGCAGTAGCTTTCATGCTGCTGTTCCAGGCCCTGTCGGGAGCACGGCGGGAAATCCAGGCGGGAGCGTAGTGGGCTCTTTGGCCTGACCCCTCTCAGTCTGCCGCGCGGAGCACAAATGTGACACAAGCACGAGTATCTGCATCTGTCCCCTGTTTGCGTACTTACGTCTCAGACAGTCTATTCAATGTCCTAGCGGATTCATACATGCATGTCTCTTGAAGCTGCTGGGTCCCCCTCTGCCGGCCGCAGCTTCTCATGCACGGTCCCAAGTGCCATTCCCAGCCCTAGGGAATTCTCACCATCCTCTGCTTTCTTTCTCTCGAGCCCAGGCTGCCGGGCACTGTTGCAAAGAGCCAAGAGATGGATCATTCATTCATTCATTCCTTCAACAAGCATATACTGAGCTCCTTGTACGCGTGGAGGGCACTTTGTGGGGGTGGACAGGGCAGCCACTGTGGTCTTCATGCTCCCCACACTCACAGCCTAGTGGGGACAGCAAGCAGACGCACAACCACATGCGCCGTGTCACAGAGTGACAAGTGCCATAAAGGAAACGGCCAGAGGCTGTGACTCGGGCTGACGAAGGCAGAGGGAGACCACTTGGCCAAGCAGCCTAAGAAGGATGAGGGGGGCTGTTCACAGGGAACAGCGTGTGCAAAATCCCTGGGGAGGGAATGCGCCCGGCACACTGGGGGACCTGGGAAGGCCTGTGTGGCAGGGGTGAGGATATTGGGGTGAGGAGAGGGATACGTCAGGGTAGCAAGGGACACAGGGTTCAGGTCGCACCAGGCCCGCAGGTCCTGGGATGCTTAGAATTTTATCCTCAGAGAAACAGGGAAGCACAGGCAGATTTTAAGCAGACATTGAACATGACTAGAACTCTAACCTATGCATCATACAAACCACTGGCCACTCAGGGTTGGGAGTAAATCTCGCTCGACTTGAGGCACCAGGCAACGAGGAACATTTATGAGCGTCAGCCCATGTCCCTCACAGAGCAGACAGGCTCCTTTGCCGGGGCTCGTGGCCCTTCTGGCTGAGGTGTCCTGTCTGCTTTTCAGGGAAAACCCACATCTTCTCCCAGGTGGCTCCTTGCTGGTGGTCAGTCACCTTTCAGTTCTTCCCGGGCTCCTCAGCTCAGCCATGGAGGCCTGTGCTGACCCAGGGCTGCTCCCATCTCCACATACTCAGTCTTTCCGAGGCCCTCGCTGCCCCAGGAAAGGCTGATTGCGAATAAATCTGGTTCCCAATGGGTCTCCTGGGCAGACTTCCCAAACCCTTGGTCACATTTTCAGTCCTACTGTTCCTCACCGCGGAGCGTCTGTGCCCCAGACCTCCCGGGGTACATGACCCTGCCGAAGGACGGATGCGAGGGCGCGTGGCCCCCAGCCATCCTGAAGGTTATTCAGGTGAATGCTCTCCAGATCCAATGCTGCAGACATCTGCTCACTGACTTGCAAATGGAAAGGCTTTGAACCCTCTATCCCAGTAAACAGCCGTCCCAGACTAGGAGCCTATATATACTGTACTTAAGAAGGCGAAGAGGGGCTCCTGGGGGGCTGAGTCAGTTAAGCATCCAACTCTCTCGGTTTCAGCTCAGGTCATGATCTTACAGTTTGTGAGTTCAAGCCCTGCATCAGGCTCTGTACTGGCAGTGCAGAGCCTGCTTGAAATTCTCTGTCTCCCCCCGCCTCTCTCAAAAGAAATAAACATTAAAAAAATAATAAAAAAGGCAAAAAAGATTTTTCTACTCCCTGGCATTTGTTTCTACAGTAAAACCTTGGTTTGAGAGCATAATTCATTCCGGAAACATGTTCGTAATCCAAAGCACTTGTATGTCAAAGTGCATTCCAAGAACCATCGGCTCAGTTGTGATCGGGTGCCATTCGGCTTCACATACGACTCGTCGTGCAAGGCATTGCTCGTTTATCAAGTTAAAATTTGTTAGAAATGTTTGCTCATCGTGCAGAACACTCACAGGACGAGTTACTCACAATCCAAGGTCTTACTGCATATTTTACATGTCTGCCTAGTACCTATGACGCTCAAGGGCTAACCCTAAGGAGAACGCGAAGGAGGTATTGTCATGGACCGTGCATGCATGTCCCCTGCCCTACTGCCGTGTACCTGCCCAGCATCCCTCTTCTTCTGGAGAAAGGATCGGACTCGGGCCACACACAGCTGGATGCAGAATGGCCCATGCCGGAGTCCATGTGGCACCCCCATCAGGGAGCCCTTGGGTACTTACCAAGTTGCAAACTCCCGGCCTCACCCAGACCCACGGAATAAGGATGTCAGGGACTGTGCTCGGAGGGCTGTTTCTTGCACTTAGCATGCACTTTTGTTCACGTGCTAACATATGTCAGGGATTTTTTAGTGGAAGGCGCTATGGGGGGTTGGGGATTCATGGCCAATTAGCATGGAGGGTGTGGGAGGCTGGAGATGTGTGGGGGGCATATTTTGAAAACCAGGGGTCTTATTAATAATGTTGAAGTCTCACTGCCTTTGGGTCACAGCACCTGAGTTTATTCATATATTCTGCTCTCAGTAGCTGGCACCTCAAATCTGTGCCAGTTTAGAAATTCTGAAAATAGTTCTGTCGCTGAGCTTTTGAAATGAGCTGTTGGCGTCACGAATGTGACACCCTTCTTTCAGGGGTTTTAACTTCTCCCCACATTCAGTTATAACAATTATATTTCATGCACCGTTGGAGGAGCAAATGGCCAATTAAAACTATTCAGAGCTCTGCTCCCTCTCCTCTCCCTTATATGCATACAACCAATATATATCCCCTATCTGCACACAATTTCCTTATATAACACAGGGACGTTCAGCCACAAGAAGCCTTCACAACAGATTTGAGTGATTTTTAGAATCCAGCTAAAAGAGTTTGTGGAACAGCCCCATGCTGCATTTTTTTTCCAAAAATAATTCTCATGTGATACAAAAATACTCTTTACTAAGGAGCATTAACATTTTCCAGGCTTAAGTGAAAATTGTGTCTGTATGTACCTTAATTTTATTCATACAGACATGTGTATATGTATATATAAAGTGTAAATATTAGGTACATAAAATATACACATGCATGTATATATGTATGTGTGTATATATGTGTGCATGTATACGTATATGTGTATATGTATGTGTGTCTGTGTATGTATGTGTATATATGTGAGTGTGCATATGCATGTGTGTATATGTGTACATGTATGTATGTGCATATATGTCAGCGTGTATGGGTGTGTACATGTGTGTATGTGTGTATACATATGTATGTGTATACATGTGTATGTGTGTATATGCGGATATGTGTATATGTATGTGTGTATATGTGTACATGTATGTGTGTATATGTCTACATATATATGTGTACATGTATGTGTGTGTCTATATATGTGTATGAGAGTAATATATATGTATGTATATATGTATATGTATATGCATGTGTGCATATATGTGTGTATATGTATGTGCATATATTATATGTGTGTATACGTATGTGTGCATGTGTGTATATGTATGTGTGTATGTGTGTGCCTGCGCATATACGTGTATATGTATGTATGCGTACATGTATGAGTGTATAATATATGTATATGTGTATATATGTGTATATATGTATGTGTGTATATATGCATGTATGTATGTGTATGTGTGCATGTATGAGAGTGTGTATATGTATGTGTGTATGTGTGTGTGTGTGTGTGTGTGTGTGTGTGTGTGTGTGTATCTCTGAGGCTATCTTTCAGTGCATGGGGTGTGAGAGAATCTTCTTAGCTGGGGCCCGTCTTTCCTGCCTAACAGTTTTTTAAACAGATGAAGCCTGGTATAAATGACAGCTTTGATTGGTTGCATCCAGAAACCATGGGTGCTCATGAGAATGCATATTCCTGGGCCCTGAATCTCACTAACTACATCAGAATCTCGGGGGGGTGAAGTGCAAGGGACTTTTTAATAAGCTTCCCAGGACACGGTCACCGTCGTGATGTCCTATTCCAGAGCATAACTATCACCAACCTCTCCGTTGGAAGGTAGACGTGCTCTTGCCAGGCTGAGTTCATGAGAAAGTGCCTTCGTTCTCTAGCGGGGCTGGGTGGCAAGGTAGGAAGCCACTCTTTCCCTTTGGAAATACCTCACAGCGTATAACAGGTGCCCCAAATGGATGTGTGCATCACTGTTTCCCCTGCTTTTGATGGAGAAAAGAGGGGTCATGAAATGTTAGTAAGAGAATGGCTGGGCGGGGGGCCTCACGCTAACAGCATTTAACCTATTGACCCTTATTTTACCAGCCAGCGAATGGTGATTTCTGCCCCATGTCCCAGAGCCCCTCGGACCTGGGATGGAAGGATGGTCCCATTGTGCTCTTCCGGGGGCTGGTTCTACTGTCCCTGTACCAGTAGCAGACTTTACCCTGAACCTTCGCTTTAGTTTGAATTCAAGTACCACAGACTTCTTTTTTTAATATTTACTTATTTTGGGGAGAGTGCAAGTGGGGGGGGGGGGGGGGGGGACAGAGGATCTGAAGTGGGCTTTGTGCTGACAGCAGCAAGCCCGATGTCGGGCTCAACCTCACAAACCGCGAGATCACGACCTGAGTTGAAGTTGGGACGCTCAACCGACTGAGCCACCCAGGCGCCCCAGTACCACAGACGTCTGTTTCATCTTTTCTATTGGCTAAAGACACTTGGACCTCAGACTGACTGTAAATTCTTTCTAGAAATCAAACAACACTTTGCCAAGTAAGTGTAAGAGTATGACTTGATAGTGTCCACCACACCCTCTTCAGAAAAGGGAATACTTGCTTAATGGCACTTGCAATCACCCTCATTTTTTTTTTTTTTCAACGTTTATTTATTTTTGGGACAGAGAGAGACAGAGCATGAACGGGGGAGGGGGAGGGGCAGAGAGAGAGGGAGTCACAGAATCGGAAACAGGCTCCAGGCTCTGAGCCGTCAGCCCAGAGCCCGACGCGGGGCTCGAACTCACGGACCGCGAGATCGTGACCTGGCTGAAGTCGGACGCTTAACCGACTGCGCCACCCAGGCGCCCCATCAATCACCCTCATTTTAATTAACCCTCCATGGCCTATGGAATTAAAGGCGACTGAAAACACCCTTCAGAATCGGGAAAGGACATGGGAAGACAGGGAAAAGGACTAAATAATTCAAGAAGTAGTTTTTCATATTACTGATATTAAGAGCTGTAGCAATTGTTATAAAGTGTTAGGATTTGAATTTGGGACACTATACACTATAAAAAAAAAGACAGAGTTTATTTTTTAATTTTTTTACAGCCCAACTCCAGGCACCATCTAAAGCTACGTATTTCAAAATAATAATGCTGGGGCCAAGTTTTTAACAAAAGAAATTCTTTAAAACTATCACTTGGAGTAACAACCATGCATGTTCCAAATAAAAATCTCATTTTGGTTTCCCTGCGTTGCAAGATTCTAGGCCTGGATGGAGCTAAAGTTTTCCTTTCCTGAGTTGGTTGGAATTTCCATGAAGGTCAGGGTGGATCCCTGCAACAGAGGGTTAGACAGGTCAGTGATTTGGCAGGAGAATAAAGAGTTCGGGAGGGACCAAAAAGCAAGATCACAGAGAGCGTTAAAGTACAGTCTTACTCCCCCAAATGGAAAACGGTTTAGCATACCATGCACATACATGATGCAGATGAACAGAAATGCTTAGAAACCAAGGAAAGGCGGAAAACTGTTTTCTTTCGCGGCTATTTCCCCCCCCCCCCCCCAAAGATCTTGGAGTCTGCACAGACACGCCCAACACATCTGGCTTGTTCCCAAAACTCCAGACCCTAGTGCTGCCGTAAAAATAGCTGTGAGCTAGGAGGAATGAAGGGGAGCAAAGGTCTGTGTTTCCGAAAGGGACCTTTTTCGGCTTCGGCCTCAAAGGTTCTTACGGTGTACCAACTCATTTGTCCGTGTGGATGAATGCAGTCACGACGAGAATCACATTTACAGGGCAAATAGTCACACAAAGTGAAAGTCTCCGAGAGTTGTTCACGCTTTGAGGGGAAAAGAGGGAGAGTCATTCCAGATGTTGCTACGATAATGCTGAGCCGTTGCCATAAAAAGCTGTAGGAATGGCATTAGCTCACATGGAAATAATGTTTTAACTAGCTGGGAGTGGCTCCTGGAGCTTGCCCCAATTCTGCCCAGATCTAATGCACCCTGGGTCATCGCAGAAACTATCCTCAGGAACCGAGCTGGTAGAGATCGTCCGGCAGAAATTCTGGTAGAAAGAGACACCACTGCCAGCCTGGGCAGGGGTGAAGATGACTCGGGGACCAGGAAGAGAACTCTTAGGACAGCTCTCAGTCACGAGAAATGCTCGGATGTCACCACAGAGATGTCACCGGGGAGCCCAGTTTCAGAGAACCCGGTGGAACCCAGTACCTCTGCGGCCAAGAAAGGCATCTTCTCCCTCCCGTAATCATTGGGTGAAATCTGCCACTGTTCAGTTATATATGTATTTGTATCCATTCTCTGTAATAAACAATCCGGGTGACATGAATTGATTTTACATGATTTTGGTGCTAATGAAATGTCGAGATTGTCAGCTCGAATTAAAATCTTTTTTATTTCAGGGTGAATAAATATGAAAGTGCTCTTTGGAATTAGGCTTTGAGCTTGAGTCTATGGCTCCTGAGGAAATTATGCAACACCCCTACCCGCCTCCCCCCAATCCTCGTACTGTATTATAACATAAAACAGTGTAAACATGCTCTCAGAGGTGCCTCTGCCTTAACCACATGATGCTAAAGAGCTCACTCCTCACTCCCCACAGGGCCTGTCTGAGCATCCATCACTGAGCACCTTGTAGAACTCAGCCTTAGAGAGGCTCACCGTAAGAGGGACTTCTCTCCTCGGCTCGGCCACTGTGGGCACGACATTCTTGACGTGAATACTTTAGGCAGGATCTAGCAGATCTGTCTTGCTATTAGGGGTATTAGCAGAGAGAAGGGTGCAGAGAACCATCTGGGCCTCAATCCCAAGTCAGCTGCTACTTGCAAGGAGGCAAGGCTGGCTCCCAGCTGTGGGTTGGGAAGCAGAGGGAATCTACAGATGACAGGAAGGGGTCGCCTTGGGAAGCAAGAAACAATCTGAAAAGCCAAATGGTGGAAGAGTGGGTAGAAGGAAGAGGAAAAAACTAGAAGAAAAGGTTAAGAGTAGAAAACCACCTGAAGGACCCAGCGGGTTTGGAAGGCAGGAATCTGGGAGTGTTTCTTGCAGCCACTGGGATTCAAGGGAATGAGATTTTACAGAGAAATTGGAGAAACATGTGGCGAAGCTATTGAGGACATTAAGTCAGTTCAGAGGACCACAGAAATACCTGGACGGCCTTGAACTCAAGTCCTTATGAGGAAAACAGCAGATTTGGTTGAGAATGTTGAATAGGATGACTCTCTAATGAGAATTAGGCTCAGTTTACACTTGTCCTGCAAGATACAGGGTAGATACTGCACAGGACAGATGCACACGAAACAGTTATTCACTGCGGATCTGAAATTCACATTTAGCTAGGCATCCTGTATTTTTATTCGCGAAATCTGGCAACCCAGATTCAGTTTACAATGCATCCCTGTGATTACTTGTACAAAATCAACTACAAAGTGTACACAGTGGGGTTCACACATGCCTCCGATCCTGTTTCCTCTAAGGAACCAGGGGGCAGGAGGAGGGTAACCTTTAACATGATGCAGCTTCGGAAATAGTTCCCCTTGATCTCCAGTCTTCATGCTACCGTGCACACCACATGTGGCTTGTGAACCACAAACCACACCAACTGCACTATGGCGGCCCCTTACTGTCCCCAGGCCCTTACCGCCAACTCTTCATCTCCCTGATGCATTTCCTCTAAGTACGGTTCTTCAGCACCAAGTCTATAAATCGTTATAAATTAACTTCTACAGAAGGCTTTGTTTGCAAGCCTCCAAAGGCTTAATAACTTACATTCCTCGTTAACTTAGGAAAAGCGGCACAAAATGGCACAGCATCCGTTTTCTGTGCCATAGTCATTCTCTACATGGTACAGCTTCCCAATTGCTATACTTTCTTCTCTGTTTTTTCTTTCTCTCAGGTGCAGGAGACCAGGCCCCATGGAGCTTTTCTACACCTTCTAGAAGATTCAGGGCGCCGTGGGATCCTGTTTCCATTTTCCAGGCCCGTGGCTGACAATCTTCCCCTCTGCCATGCTGCCAACTAATAGCTCTGTGGGGATGACCGAAACCCCTGTCTCCAGCTGTGGTCTCTCTCCGAAGTTCCCGACCTACATATTCAACTGCCCGCCCCACCTGGCACAAGGGTGCTTCATCAAAAGACCCAGAAAAACATCTTGGACCCACGGACTGCGGGCCATTCCTAAACAGGCATGACAGGAGACGAAGCACCCTGTAATCACAGGAAGTGGTTTTACACTGGAAAGAAGACTACTCTGCAGGTGGCCTTTTTCCAGGGGCCTTTGAAGGATAAAAGACCATGGACTCACGGACCGGAGCTCCACTTTGAAGAGTAGATGTGGGGCAAACAGCCCCGTTTTCTGAGACGGAGGGGCCACGGGAGAGTCTCTGTGGTTCAAGGAAAGAGAGAGAAGCTCCCCAAGGCTTGATGGAGCAGTGAGGGACAAAGAGGGGCAGAGGAGAGGATGCCACATGGGACGGGGGCTGCGCCTGGCTGGAAAGGAGCTTCTCTTTCCTTCGTTTATATGAATGAGATCAGGCGAGTTTGGGGTTTGTTTTGTTCTTTCCACAGTCTTATGCAGGCTAACATTTCACGGGTGGTAACTAGAAGTTCCATAGCACCCTCCTTAAGAATAAGGGTGGTATCGGGGCGCCTGGGTGGCGCAGTCGGTTAAGCGTCCGACTTCAGCCAGGTCACGATCTCGCGGTCCGTGAGTTCGAGCCCCGCGTCGGGCTCTGGGCTGATGGCTCAGAGCTTGGAGCCTGTTTCCGATTCTGTGTCTCCCTCTCTCTCTGCCCCTCCCCCGTTCATGCTCTGTCTCTCTCTGTCCCAAAAAATAAATAAATGTTGAAAAAAAAATTTTTTTTTAAAAAATAAAAAAAAAAAAGAATAAGGGTGGTAGCATTTCGCCAATAGTATGATATGCAGGGACTGGTGGTGAACCAGCTCTGTGGTTCCAATTAGCTCTGGCTTTGGGTGATATAGGTGACTCTCCTCTTTAAGGCAAAAGCATCTGAAAAGGCAGATGTGGTCAGTGCCCTGGAATGTTCTCACAGCTTAAAACTTCAAATTAGATTACTGACTAGGTTAATTTTCTGTGGGATATTGGATTCGGTTTGCATTTCAAAATAAGAGTTCATTAAATTTGCAGTGCAGTTGAGTATCTCCCATTAAGAAGCACATCTTGGACTGTCATTCCAGGGAAATGTGTGTGTGTTGACTTGTCCTCAGTTCCAATGCTAAGTATGCAAATATAGGCGCTTGCTGTTGCTTTCACTAAATTCCACTAGGCAGCCTACACCCATATTTTATTTTAAATCCCCATTCCAGTTTCTTGAAAAATTAACATCACTCCTTACATGTAACTCAAAGCAAGGCTAGCCTTAGAAAACTGCTGTTAAATTTTATGGGTCCTTCACATAATGAACAAAGAGTAATTTAATGAATAAAGATGCTTGAAACAGTATCTCTGTCTAACTTAGCAAATATATGATTCAATACCTTTTGAGGACAACTTAACTGATAAGTCTATTTGAGAGTTGGGTTTTGTTTTTGTTTTAAATACCACCATCCTTCTGCAGGTTTTTAAAGCTATATTGCAGATTGATAATCTAGGGGTGGTGAGTCAGATCACAGAATCTGAGCTCAGGAAAACCATCACTTGAAATCATAAAGTCAAAAATATACTTAAGATCAAAGAAATAATCCTATGAAACACCAAGTCAGCTTTGCAGAACTGAAAATCTCTTCCAATTAGCTCTGGCTTCGGGTGATACAGGTGACTCTCTTCTTTAAGGCAAAAGAGTAGGTTCAAAGGAAAATGAAAATTTCAAAGGAAGAGCTCACAACTTGCAAACATTTTTTTTTTTAACCTCTCACTTGCAAGAGACCAGGACTCCTGGAGGTTTTAACCAAAGCTGCTGAGATCTGGGCAGTTCTCACTTTTTTTTTTTTTTTCTTTATCAGCCACACTGGAGACCCCATGCCTCAGGATAATACAGGATAGATGCAAAGTGGCTAAGTCCTAATAAAAGTGTACAAGTGTTCTACCTTACTTCTAAATTCTAGAAGCCATACGTTGTCCTTTCTGTTTTCTCAATAGTCAAATGAGGAATTTTAGACAACACACAGGAATCCCACGGTAGAGGCTAGGTGGTTTTTGTTTGTTTGTTTGTTTGTTGTTTTTTGTTTTTGTTTTTGTTTTGCCTCATGTGGAAAATTTGCCCCATAAGGCAGTACAATTTACTAAGGCAAAGTGTGAACTGTGGTCACACCATCTATCCACCTGTTCAAAGGGGCAAGGAGTTCTACGTCTGGTTACTGTCTCGTTGGAGACCCCTTACAAACACCACCTTCCAGCTTCCTCCCAGGTCTTAAGCTCAAGAAGTCATGAGGACAGCAAGAACCCTGAATACATGTTTTTACAGCCTTGGGGTTGTGATCCCAGATGCTCCCCATGACCACATGTCCTCTTTGTTTAATGTATCACAGCCAGAAACTAAAGGAGGAACCAGAAAACCACATCCTGGTCACTAGAATCAAAAGTTCCACTAACATGCTTTCGACACGATTGGGTTTTTCTCTAGGAAAAGCCGTATCCAAGAAGGCTTGCATAGGAAAATGCAAGGTTCAGAGGCCAAGTAGGCAGTAAGTTGGGAGAGAAGATAGTTACCAAAGGTTAAAACCCAGGCAGACTGGAGAGTCAGCACAAGGCCAACTCAATAGAAGTCAACACAACAAAAGTATAAGGTTAACCCTACAGAGAACCCAGATGTAGATTCAGGTGAGCATTGATTCTCAGCTCTGGCTGAACATTAGAATCAACAGGGCTATGTTTTACTCCAAATTAAATACCCAACCATTCCCCATACCAACTGAGTTCAAATTTGGAGCATGGGTATTTTTATGTTTAAAATAGGCAGAATAAAAAAAAAACTTTAAAATAGGTAGAATTGAAAAGCATTACGCTAAAGATTTCTTAAAAAGGCAAGCTGGGGCACATAGTGGTCTCGTGTCATGGACAATGAGAGCTCAATCCTACGTGAGAACAAGAATAGATCCTACCTGGCTGGAAACAGAGTGGGAGAAAGTAGATGAAAGTAGAACTTGATATAGATGCTCAAGCAACTGTAACTAACCTGGTTACAAAACATGTTGGGGCCAAGGAAAATAAAAGAAAGCCGGATCCTCAGTCTGTGGTCATCACGTGGCAATCACCTGGCTATTGTTCCCCAGGTCTACACACACAATTCCTTCAACGTCAAGTGGCTTGGCTGTTGGCTCCACTCCCTCAGTGCCAGGTTTGTCAGTAGGGATCATGGCACTCTAGTCTCCAGTTAAACCCCCACACTCCCAAGGTCCTGCCACCTCAGAGGCCCTGAATGTGCCTGAGCTCAATTATCTACCTCCGGAAGTACCTGCATTCCCCCATCATCCTTCCCAGTCTCCATGCATCCAACACAAGGATATTTCAGATCTGCTCCATACCTAGCAGGAAGGAAAGTTACCACACGTATATTTCTTCCAAAAATATCTTTGAGTGTTGTATTAAAATCTTGCCACCTTCTTTCTTGTCTGATTATGAATACCTTGAGAAGCACTAAGTCCTAACAAAGCCATCTTGCAGAAGGCAGTCATTGAGAAGAGATATATAATTTCCTGGTCAAGTTCAAAGACGGCAGGACTTCCTCCTCGGCTGGCTCAGTCTACCCTCTAACAATAAACACAGTCAATCCCCAGGTGATTTCTCTGTTTCTACAATAATCTTCCAGGATTAACAGATTGTGGATACTTTCCCACATAACTGGAACCATCCTGACTTTTACCGTCTTACCTTCTGGGCATCATTTTAGATTAAAACGGTTTAGTAGTTGAAGTTCCTTTGTGTGATAATTCTGGGTTCTATTATTAAACCAGTATAGAAACCACCATCTGTTTTTAGTGTTGATGTCAGCACTTCCTAGGTTAGGGGTAGAATATATCCGCCAGAGGGATCCTTCTGGCTGTATCGATATTCCCCAAATTGACCATTGCAGTTAAGAAAACCAGCACTAATAGAATTATTTTTCCCTTGACAATCATATTCTCTTTCATGCTTCTCTCTTGCTTTCATTCATTCTCTTAAACCTTCAAGAGGTGTCCCTGTTACACCCTAAGACTCCCAGAACACGAAACTTAGCCTGCTCTCCCATTACTGTAATGAATCCACTTAAAGGGGGCACTTTATGATGGTTTTTTCTCTACAGATCTTACTGGAGATTTGTGGATTTGCAGGAAGAAGTCACCGTGCAGACCACCTGGCCTTTGACTATCTCATTTGCTCTGCCTTTATTCCTCTTCTCTATTGCACCTCACTGAAAAGATCTGATAAAGGGTTAATATCCAAAATCTATAAGGAACTTACAGACTCAACACCCAAAAAACCCCCCAAATAACCCAGTTAAGAAATGGGCAGGAGACAGGAATAGACACCTTCCCAAAGAAGACATCCAGATCTCTAACAGACACATGAAAAGATGCTCAACATCACGCATCATCAGAGAAATACAAATCAAAACCACAATACCAGTCAGAGTGACTAAAATTAACAAAAGAAACAACAGGTGTTAGTGAGGATGCAGAGAAAGGGTAACCCTCTTGCCCTGTTGGTGGGAATGCAAATTGGCACGGCCACTCTTGAGAATAGTATGGAGGTTCCTCAAGAAACTAAAAACAGAACTGCTCTAAGATCCAGCAATTGCATTATTAGGTATTTACCCAAAGGATACAAAGATACAGATTTGAAGGGGTACCTGCACCCCAATGCTTATAGCAGCATTAGCAACAATAGCCAAACTATGGAGAGACCCCAAAAGTCCACTGACCAATGAACAGATAAAGAAGATGTGGTACATATATACAATGGAATATTACCTAACCATCAAAAAGAATGAGATTTTTGTCATTTGCAATGATGTGGATGGAGCTGGAATGTATTAGGCTGAGCAAAATAAGTCAGTCAGAGAAAGACAAATACCATATGATTTCACTTATATGTGGAATTTAAGAAACAAACCAGATGAACATAGGGGAAGCAAGGGTTAGAAAAGAGAGGGAAATAAACCATAAGAGACTCTTAAAGATAGAGAGCAAACTGAGGATCGATGGGAGGATGTGGTTGGGAAACCGGCTAGACGGGAGATGGGTATTAAGGAGGGCACCTGTTGGGATGAGCACCGGGCATTGTATGTAAGTGATGAATCACTGAATCCTTCTCCTGAAACCAGAATCTCATTGTATGTTAACTAAAACTTAAATTTAAAAAAAAAAGAGAGGAATAAATCTTCTAAAAACAGTGCTCTCGAAGGAACCATAATGAAAATGTGGTATCTCCCTCTCATTGCTTTTAACAGAAAACTTTTACAAATCAACATTTGATGTGTTTGTTGGAAACAAAGCCTTTCAAATGAATTTTTTTCTTCCTTTCCTTTCTTTCTTACCTTTCTAAAAAGTCATTTCTAATAACCCAAGGTCCAGAGCATCCCCAAATGCATACGTCACAAGTTCATTAGTTCATGGTACCCATCAGGAACGCTATAGCTTTGGCTTTGGAAGTTGACTCTCCCCACAATGGGAATAGTTTCCTGAGAACTTGTAAGTTTGTTTGTTTCTTCCCCCAGCAGACTGTTTTTCACAGCAGTTCACAGCAACATTAAGTGCAAAGCACAGAGAGTTCTTACATATCTCCTGCCCCACACAGGCACAGCCTCTACCACTATGAACATCCCACACCAGAGGGGTACATTTCTTACAAGTGATGTATCCACACTGATACAGAATTGAGTCCATAGTTGACATGAGGCTTGCTCTTGGTGAACGGAAGCATTTTTGGCAAAGGGTTTTATGATACCTGCTCTGTGATTTGGGCTCTGCTAGGTTTTATGAACTAACGAACTTATGAACTGCTAGGCCTGAGGAACTAATCTTGTATCCCCCATCAGAGGCCAGACAACCTAAGGGCAGTGACCTTAACTCTCACTTCGGTCTAATTCCAGCTGCCTTCGACATCCTGCATAGCTATTGCTGTGAACGGAACTTAAAGTTCTGGAACAGAAAAATGAACCGATCTTAAAGTTCTAGAACTGTCACAGGAATGACTTTATTAGACAAGCCCTCAGGGGCTGTTTCCATGACACCGTTCGCGTGAGCCGTCAGGACACGGGCGTCTGTGGCGCCCTATGCGGTTATACGATGAGCAGAAGAATCCACTGATCCTCGGGCAGGGCCCGTCCGGTGCGGGCTGTTCAATTCACACCCACAGTGTGGCAGCATTAAGATGTGGGTAACAAGTTTTAAGTGTTGTGGAGAAAGGAGAGAGAGCCCGGTCCCTGCCTCTTCGGTTACATCTGGATCCTCAGCTTATTTCTGAAACAGCCTTCGTTCCAAAGCAAACGCATCTCAGTTAACGTGCCCTGATGCGGGCCTCTGAACCCGACCAGGCTCCTACAGTCACTCTCTGAGGAGTCTCGAACACACCACAGCTATTGCCGACTTTCCCACTGTGCGATTGGGAGAGGCTTTGGTTGTCAAATGATTCTGAAGACTGAACTCGTTTGAGAGGACGCTTTCCCAGGGAGCTCATGGATAACAAACTGGGAATTCTGAGGACGGTTCAGCGTATTCGGAACCCCTAAACTTCCTGCTAACACACTAAGCCGGAAAACAATCGTAATTTTTTGGACACTGGAATCCAGGACAACAGGAGAGCAACTGCTACTTGTTTTAAGTTTGTGCAAAAGCAGCTTTTCTTTTTTCCGGAATCAGGGGCGTTTAAGTGACCACGAAGAATGGAAATTAACCTTTCCAAGGGGCCTTTTCCACAGTGAATGAGGGTCATTTTAACATAATCAGGAGGAGCGCTTCGCTTTTGTTGCTTGCTTTCTTAACAATAAAGCTTGATCACTCTTACATACAGACAGCAAGCTGAGGGTTGCTGGAGGGGGGCTGGGTGGGGGGGATGGGCTAGATGGGGATGGACATCAAGGAGGAGACTTTTTGGAATGAGCACTGGTTGTCATGTGTAAGAGATGAATCACTGGGTTCTCTAGTCCTGAGGCCAAGATGACACTGTATGTTAACTAACTTGAATTAAAATAAAAAAAAAAAGCAATTAATAAAAAAATAAAGTTTGGCCAAGCAACTTTGTAAAATTGTAAACATTATCATCTTTAGGGCGCCTGGGTGGTTCAGTGGGTTAAGCGTCTGACTTCGGCTCAGGTCACGATCTCACAGTTTGTGAGTCTGAGCCCCGCATCAGGTTCTCTGCTGTCAGCACACAGTCTGCTTCGGATCTTCTGTCCCTCTGGCTCTCTGCCCCTCCCCCACTCATGCTCTCTTTCCTCTCTCTCTCTTTCAAAAATAAATAAATATTTAAAAAACTATTAAGAAAGTAAAAATGATCATCTTCGGAGGATAGAATAAAAGGAGAGAACGTTTTCATCTTTTTTTTAAAAAAAATTGTTAGCATTTATTTATTTTTGAGACAGAGAAGGACAGAATGTGAGTGGAGAAGGAGCAGAGAGAGACAGGGAGACACAGAATCCGAAGCAGGATCCAGGCTCCGAGCTGTCAGCACAGAGCCCGATGCGAGGCTTGAACTTATGAACCATGAGATCATGACCTGAGCCAAAGTCAGATGCTTAACCGACGGAGCCACCTAGAAGCCCCAGCTTCTTCTTCTTCTTCTTCTTTTTTTTTTTTTTTTGCTTCTCTGTAGTATCTTAATATCCCATAATAAATATGTGTTGCTTTTATCATTTTTAGACCTTGTTTGTAAATAAATACACATATATTGACAAATTCTAGGGGCGCCTGGGTGGCTTAGCCAGTTAAGCATCTGACTTCGGCTCAGGTCATGATCTCATGGCTTGTGGGTTCGAGCCCCGTGACAGGCTCTATGCTGACAGCTCAGAACCTGGAGCCTGCTTTGGATTCTGTGTCTCCCTCTCTCCCTGCCCCTCCCCCCTCTCAAAAACAAACAGACATTAAACAAAAGAAAAAGAAAAAAAATCCTAGGGTTCTTTTAAGACGAATTAAAAGCTTTCTTGCGCATCGATAGGGACTAAAAATAGGGGTGAGAAGGTTGACTTATTTTAAGGATACAGCAAACTCTCTTAGATCAATTTGGCCACTCCCTACACACCTCCAGAGGCTGGAGGCAGCAGTGTGCAGGTAAATGTGTGCCAACCAGCCTTCCCACAGGAAAGAAAAAGCCCTGATTGGTGGCACTACTCATTTTCGTGGTGGACGTCAAGCTGCCGTGTGATGTCACGAAGGCAGAGGAGAAGCAAGGTGTGCACGCTGACCTCCTCTGAGCCCACGTTTCCTTGCCAGTGGGTACCAGGTAACAGAATCAGGGCCAAACTAGATGACATTCCAAGAGTACAAGTGACCGGGCTTGCCGCATCCTTAATGCCTGTCTGTACGGGGACAGAGATGCCAGGACACTGTTGCCAGCCGGCCCCGGGCATCTGGAACATCACTTGGCTTGACAATGACAAACGCGTTCTCACATCTCCTGTGCCAGGTCGCAAAGCTGCTGCTGCTGGAGACAGCCAAGAAGTGAAGCGTCAAAGGAGCTACATGTGGATGCAGGACAGAGGACAACAGACGGCCGGGAACCACCTCTGGGCGGGTGTTCTTGCCCAAAGTACATACTACCCACTCCACAGTACAGATTGAACACCCACGTCTGTAGATCTCATGCTGTGCTTGTGGAATGAATACGCCCCTGGGGCTAAGGAAAGCTGGTGCCAGCCTGGCCCCACGGCGATCCTTCCGTCCCACTTCTGATCTGCCTCTGTGAAGGAAGAGCAGCCAGGATGAAGGCCTTTGGGCAACTGGACCACTGGTGGCTCCATTGGCCATGCTGATCTAATGTCCTGGTCTCTAGATTTGCCTGCAGGACAAGTCTATTTGTTCAGTCCCATGGGCTTGGGTAAGCAGCCAGGCTTTGGGGGTTACTTGGGGGAGGGAGGTGGTAAAGACAGAAGATAGCCAAGCAGCCCACAGAACACTCAAGGCAGGACATCGGCATTGAGATACATGATGCTTCCGCGGGCTCATTTCATGGGATCTCGGCCAATGTCCACAGCCACCGGTCACGTGACCTCGGGCAAGCCACCTAGTCTTTGGGGGCCCCTATTTCCTCGTCTGTAAAACAGGGAGATGATGTGATCGGGTAGCTGATGAAAGAGAGCCCATATAATGCTGCCACACACGTTGCAGCCACTCAAATTTTGAATATTGTTATTAAGCTTGACTAAGTGACCTCAGGCGAAAAAAATCATCGTTATTAATCTTGACTAACTGACCTCAGGCGAAAAAATCATCGCTGATGTCATGTGACAAGAAACTCTGTCTTTTTAGTTTATTTTGAGAGGGAGAGAGAAAATCCCAGGCAGCCTCCAGGCTGTCAGCGCAGAGACTGATGCAGGGCTCGATCCCACGAACCGTGAGATCATGACCTGAGCCGAAGTCAAGAGACGCTCAACCGACTGAGCCACCCAGATGCCCCAAGAAACTCTTTAAGGACATGAAATCGTGTCTTACATCCCTCGTTGCCACCTTCCTCCTCCCTCATTCCCGTCATTTATTCTGAACCCAGTTTCTCGAATCAGTTTATCAATCTACCGATTAATGAACCCCCTTATTTTGTTTCTTCTTTTTTTGTTGTTTATTTGTTGTTGTTGTTTTGAGATTACATTGATTCCTGACTTGAGAACGATGGAGAGGGTCTGGGCAGGAAATGGGAGAAAACGCCCCGTTAGCACCTTTACACACTAACAAAATAAGAACTAAAAATAGTTCATCGATTATTCAGGAACAGAAGATCGGGATTTGGCAATCTCAGCCTGTCATTTCTATTTCTGCTTGACTATCATGCCTCCTACTGTTTTAACCTAGTTTTTAAAAAATTTCTTTTGCGCTCCAGAAGCATCCTGCCTGTCACGAGTAGTTTTTTATTGCTGTGATATGTCATGCCAGGAGATTTGTTGCTGCTGAGAACATCTTTAGGGGATAACATGATTTAATGATCAAGCCCCTGTAAGTAGATGTGTAAGCACTAACATATGCAGGAACACATCATCCGTAGACACTCTCCTGTTAACAAAGATTTTCCAGTTCCGAAAAACTGGCCCAAAACTCAGGACTCTGTGCTTTCCGTTCAAGTTCCCTCTGATGCCCTGATTACACACTCCGCAAAAAGTGTCAAGTGGGGTCTGGCGGGCAGGCCCATGACCGCAGCATCCTTCCGCCCTGTCAGCGCCGCCTGCTGAGGGCCTGGCTGACAAGGGGTGAGCCAGGGCACAGCGCCGAGGCGGCCAGCCAGGGAGGGGCAGGGGGAGCTCACGCCTTCCCTGCTCCCTCTGCCCTCTCCTCACAAGCCTGCAAGGCCAGCGAAGGCCTCATGCCCGGCCCGAAGCCCGCCCCCCCCCCCGCCCCGCCCCGAGGCCCCCTGTGCATCATCTTCTGGGGCTGTGCCTGCTGCACCTGTGTCCTTGCCTTGTATCCAGGCTTCCCTCAGGACCGCCCCCCGGGCAGGTGCCCCAGGGTCGGCGGGTCCCCGTCACCAGAGACAGCATTCTACACCCCCCCCCGTTTTTCCCCAAGGCCCCATATTAGGGTGTAAAGACTGAGAGGCAGATATTAGTCTAATTCCTATTTCATGGCGGAAAAGATGATGCTCGTACCAAATAAAAAAGGGAGGTGATTGCTCATTGGGGGTATGTATTTAAAAGAATTTTTTTAATGTTTATTTATTTTGAGAGGGAGAGAGAGCGAGCTCATGCAGGCCAAGAGTGGGGGAGGGGCAGAGAGAGAAGAGAGAGAGAGAGAGAGAGAGAGAGAGAGAGAGAGAGAGAGTCAGTCCCAAGCAGTCTCTGTGACATCAGTGCAGAGCCCGACGTGAGGCTCAAACTCCATGGCCTGAGCTGAAATCAAGAGTCAGATGCTTAACCGGCTGAGCCGCCCAGGCGCCCCTCGGTGGGGCTATGGAAACATTCGTTCAGGCAGAGGCAGGTGCCTATGGCTCTGATGGACACAGTTCTGGACAGTGGTGCAGAGCTGTTGCAGCCAGAGGGCATCAGTGCCACCTGGAAGCATCGCAGACTCTCTACCCTCCACTCCTTAGCGGGAGGGGGAGAGCCCGAGGGCAGGAGGGATTCCTCTTGCACCCACAGCCACAACAGGATGCCCTGGTGGGGCAGATTCACGAATGCCCTGAGTATGGAGGGGAGCAGAGCCATGCATCCCTGCACAGACACAGAAAATCCTCTTTTCCCTCTTAAATAAAATGAGCTGGCCAGCTCCTGGAACAAGGAAGAGGGGGGAAGGTGGGATACTGAAGCAACAAGGAAGCTGTTCTGCAGAACAAAGTGCTGGGGGTTTGGGGGTGGAGGAGAGCCTTCAAAGCGGGCAGGAAGGGAGGGAGGAGCCCCTCACAGTCCCCACTGAGGTCTGACTTCCCTCTGGGTACTTCGGAACGGTCACCTTGGCCTCTCTTCCCTGTTCAAGCCCCCGCTCCTGCTGTCGTCTCGCCCCAGGTGTAGATGGGCCTACCTCTACTCAGACTGGGCTGTAGGCTGGGTTCGATCAGGCTCTGGGCTCCAGGGAGAAAATCTCCATCAGCTTCTTGTACTTCACTTACACTCCCAAAACAGTATTAGAAGCACATAGAGATAATAAACATATCCAGATAAGCACATAGAGATAATAAATGTATATACAATCAAAGCATGTAAACCAATGTTTTATTTTAAAAAAGTCTACTTCTATTGACTTTTCTCTTCAGGGGCTTTATTTAGCTCAGTGCCTAAAGAAAAGAATGATATTGAAGACTGACACATACGTCTCTATTAAAGATGCCTTTGTTATGGGTTGAGCTGTGTTCCTAAAAAAGATGTGCTGATGTTCTAATGCCTGTACTTGTGAATGTGACCTTATTTGGAAGTAGGGTCTTTGTGGACGTGATTGAGTTAAGATGAGGTCATTGGGCTGGGCCCCCCTTTTTTTTTTTAATGTTTATTTTTGAGAGACAGAAAGAGCATGAGCAGGGAAGGGGCAGAGAGAGGGGGAGACCCACAATGTGAAGCGGACTCCAGGCTCTGAGCTGTCAGCACAGAGCCTGACGCGGGGCTCGAACTCCCGGACTGTGAGATCGTGACCTGAGCTGAAGTCGGACGCTTAACTGACTGAGCCATCCAGGCGCCCCTAGGCTGGGCCCTTAATCCAATATGACTGGTATGTTTCTGAGAGAGATAAGGGTATGTGAAGACAGGGACAGAGCTGGGAGTAATGGAGCCACAGGCCAAGAATGCTTGGTGCTACCAGAAGCTACAAGAGGCAGGGGAGGATCCTGAAGGATTCAGAGGGAGCACAGACCTGCCGACATCTTGACTTCAGACTTCGGGCTGTAAGGAAACCAATTTCTGTCGTTCCACACATCCCACTCTGTGATACTTTGCTCTAGGCAGCAAAGGAGACAAACCCCTCCATCTTTCACGGGCCTAGAGGCCTTGTCCGAGTATCATGACCCTTTACCCTCTGTTCCCTGAGGATGAGCTCCTTCCCAAGACAGTGGCTCCTTGGGTCAAATGCAAATGGACCCTGGCCTTCCAGATGCATCTGAGTCCTAGAATGAACACGGCTAACACTCTCCAGCTAGAACTTCTGCTTTTTTTCCTCTGAAACATGTCTTCCCCCTCGCTCCCCGCCTAAATGTTGTAGACAGAAAGACCCCCTCAAAACCTATCTTCATAATTTCTCATTTCCAACCGCGTTTACCGATGAACTACCGTATTCCAGCTACGACCTGGGATCAGTGGGGCAGGTTCAAGTGACATAGACAGTCCCTGCCTTCGAGAAGCTAATGTTCTTCTTAGAGGGAAGAGAGCGTATATATTTATATGTTTTCAGTGGGCCCTAACTAATAGCATCTAATTCAATGTGAAATACAGTGTAGAGCTCAGGTTCTCAGAGTTCTGAGAACAGGCTCCATGCAGATGGGCTTGGCGAACAGGAGGGTGGCAATATGAGGAGGGGGAGGTGGAATACTGCGGGACAGGGATTCAGCCACCTGCCCCCAGCAAAAGACCAGAGAGTCATGAACAACAACATGGTCCCGAGATTGTAGAAGGTCTTGGAGCCTGAGTGGGGGAGGTCCACTTGCCTTCAAATCACTAAGGGAAGTTGACTGGTCTGCAGGGTAAAACGGGCAGAACGATAATCAGCTAGGGTGCCCCCGAGTTATGATGATTTTTTCTTTATCCTCTGTTTCTAGGAGTTTCCAAAATCCTTAGGGACCAGCTGTAAGCAGTCACTCGTCAGAGCAATTCTCGAAAGATTAACAGAGCACTGAAATGTCACGGTGACTCTCCCAAACATTTCGCCCCTCCCTGCCATACACAGAAGGGCAGCACGCGGTGGGGAGCAAGGCTAGGGATGCACGAGGTGTCTTAAGTGTGCTCTCCGAGACAGGCTCCACAAACAGCCCCGCAAGCGTTCCTCAGCCAAGAGCCATGGACGCCAGATGCTGTTAGCAGCTCGAGACTGTGAAGACCAGAAACGGGCTGTAGCGACACGGCCACAGTCTAGCTCCCGGTGGTAAGGCTCTTATCACACTTACTCACCCACCTACTGAGTGGAGAACATTCTTCCTCCCAGGAACGGCTCCCGGCTTTTAGCTCGGCTGTTGGCGTGCCTGGGTCTGTGAACACTGGGCAGCTGAGTGGAGGGGGCCGAGCTCCAGAGAGTCGTTGAGATGCATTTTCGGGACGCTGGCCTCCCTGAGTGCTCCGGACCGTCGAAGAGTGGAGACCCAGCGGTCCCAAACACCAGCTCGCCCACCACGGGGGCCAAAGGATGAAATGTTTGCGAGTGTCACCCAGACGTTTCAGTGCTCTGTTAACCTTCTGGGAATTACTCTTGCAAGTGAATACCTGTCTCTGGTTCCTAAGGATTTTAGAAAACACGATGCCTCTCTCTGCCTGTTCCATAGGCCCAGAGCTGCGTCCTCTTCTGCCCTTCCTTCCCCTCGGGTGGAACTGGGCAGTCTTCCAGGATTTGCTGCAAGTGTCCAGACAGGTTCATCACCCAAGTTATTATTTGGAGAGAGTCTCTGTGTGGGTATTTTGCTACCTGCCTGCCAGGTCTGGAGACCTTCCCATTTGATGTACCTGGTGAGGCAGGCCAGGCCACCCGCACCCTGAGACAAGGATCCATGCCAGGGCCCCTGCCCAGGTTCCCAAATGAAGGAGAAACATATCTGGCCATCTCTCCTTCCGCAGACACAATGTGTCCTTGAACAGAAATTATTTCTCATTACAGAAAAGGGGTCGGCACACTTCTTCCGGGAAAGGGTCAAATAATAAACATTTCAGGCTTTGCGAGCCCCATGGTCTCTGTTTCAACTACTCAGTTCCCCACTGGAGTGCGACAGCAGACGCGGACGACGATAAACACGTTAAGTATGGCTGTGTGCCAATAAAACTTTATTTATAAAGGGCAGCGGGACAGAGTTAGTCCACGGGCCGTTCTCCTGTCACAGATGTACATACACATAACTTTTTTGAACGGTCTACTGTAATGTTAGGTGAGCTCTTATGGATACTTTTAGTTCTCCCTACACCGGCAGGCAGGTAGGCCAGTGTCATATACATTCACTTTTTCTATAAGGCAGTTGAGGCTCCCTAATAACTTATCTGATGCCAACAGTTAGTAAGTCACAGAGTAGAAGATTCAGCCCCAGGCCTATCGTTTCAGAGTCCCAACACGTCTTGAAGCACACCAGTATGTTCCAGAATGTGTCTCTCCCTACTAATACAGGTTATGTGAAAGAGGAATTCCGGAGTCAAATAAGTTTGGGAAACTCCACTTTAACGGAGGTTAAGGAGGCTTTTAGTGTTTATTATCAATTTCCAAGCGGGGATTACAACATGCTGAGTTTTCCAAACATAGTAGACGCCAGACCCCTTTTATTTTCCTGTCAAAGCAGCTCTTAGGACTCCATGCTTCTTGGATCAGCGTCTAGGAAATCCTTTACGAAGCATAAATGCAAGCTACAGAGAAGAAGACGTTAGAGAGAAGAAATGTCAGATGGGGAAGTGGGACAGGGTGAGGCCCCATGGCAGCCCGCTTCGGACAGACCTAGATTGTGATCAAACACGGGGGCAGCACAGAGATAACTGAACGAAACAGAACCCCCTGCACCCCGGACTCAAGCTCGATGTAACCCAGGTAACCAGAAAAGTGAGGAGGGAAATGTAGTTGGCTTTTCCCACACCAGATGTGCCTCTGCTTTTTCTCCTCGCTGGGAAGGGTTACTAATCTGATTAGTCACCATCCAAGTTGATAACTGGGCCTCTTTTCCCTTGCCATCTCGTGAGTAGAGGGCACAGGACCCAGTCAAGATGCAGCATGGGATTTGGGTACAGGCCATAGTTTCTACAGAAATGCTCCTTTTTATGATGCCAGATGCCAGTTCCACTGGATACAATATTTCATTGAGCCAATCATAGAAGTGAGTGTTCCCTGAGAAAGGTTTTGATGATGTTTTAAAGGCATTTTGACTAGAAACCCAGGAACGTCTGAACCCCGTCTGCAAACACCCCATTGCCCTCCAGGATTCTGGAAGGAGTGATACTAAAGGAACAATAAAGGGTAAGAATCCATATTAATGTTATTTTTTATTGCTATTAAAATTTTTTAATGTTTATTTTTGAGAGAGTGAGAGAGAGAGAACGAGCGAGCATGAGCAGGGGAGGGGCAGAGAGAGAGGGAGACACAGAATCCAAAGCAGAATCCAGCCTCCGAGCGGTCAGCACAGGGCTCAAACTCATGAACCATGAGATGATGACCTGAGCCGAAGTCCCATACCCAACTGACTGAGCCACCCAGGTGCCCCTCCAACTCTTTTAAAAATATTTATTTTTGAGAGAGAGAGAGAGAGAGAGAGAGCGCGCGCGCGCGCGTACACAAGTGGGTCAGGGTCAGAGAGAGAGGGAAACACGGAATCTGAGGCAGGCTCCAGGTTCTAAGCTGTCAGCATAGAGCTGGATACAGGGCTCAAACTCACAAACTGTGAAATCATACCTTGAGCTGAAGTCAGACGCTCAACAGACTGAGTCACCCAGGAGCCCCCGTATTTATGTTCTTAATAATGGCACCAATGCTCCCAAATCCCCAGTGCTGACTTCCTCTGGTGAAACTAGGACTGGGGCCCACAGCCGAGGCTCACGGTCTAAGTGAGGGCTCTGCTCACCCTTTTCCATCAAATCCACTCAGATGTGTTTGTGAGGAGCTAGAGTTTAAAACATGGCAGGCCTGCCCTCACAGGGATCCTGGCTCAGTTTACCAGTGATGCTGCATGTAGTAAAAGAAGATGGGCAAGAGAGGGATGGCTTGCGAACTTCAGACCAGGGACAAGGAGACACAGAAGAGGGGAATGTGGCTTTCAAGTCTCACTGGAGCTTGTTGGCCGCACTGCCTACTGCAAGGCAGAGAAGTTAATACTTGTCACCAGACGCCCTCTGTCTCTTCATCTCCGGTCACCTCACCAGGGAGTATTCTGGAATGCTGAGGACATCTCTCCCCTTCAGTCCTCAGGAGCACTATTCAACAAGCAGTCGATGAGGGTCTATGGCTGCATGAAGGCAGAGAGTCACTGCCTCTCAAAGAGCACGTGGGAGAAGCGTGCTGGGAGGGAAGGCCCCACTGGGATGAGGAGGTCCTCGACGGAACGCGGGCAAGACGGCAAAAATACCCGCCCCCTCCTTTTGTGAACGGGTGCTCCTCATGCTTGGGGGTGCCCGATAAGGGCTTGCAATCCCCAGAGACCGCAGGGTCTCGTTGCAAGAAACATACAGAATACACATGACTTCTCTTCATGAGCAATGTGTGACCTCGCGCATCTATCTAAAAACCTCTCTGGAGCAAAGTGAAGTGTACCAAAGAAATAAATACATCTATGCCATTCAGTATAACATATAATATTACAATAAGGCACCTACTTCTAAACATTTTGATTGTGGGCAATCAACCAGTTTTGGCTACTACAGTGGCAAGGTGGTGTGTCCCCTCCCCCCGCAGAAGAGATGTCCAGGTCCTAATCCCCAGAACCCGGGACGGCGATCTTATCTGGGTTATTTAGACAGGTGTAGGTGGAATCTAAGCGATCAGCAGGACGCGGTGAGCCCAGCATCCTCCTACACCGCCATCTTCCCCAGGTCCCGGCGATCTTATCTGAAAAGAGGGTCTTTGCAGACGGAAGTAAGTAGTGGATGTTGAGATGCAGAGATGGTTATGGGTTATCCAAATGGGCCCTGAATCCAATGACAGTTGTCCTCAGGGAAGACACACAGACGAAAAGGTGATATGAAGACGGGGGCAGAGATGAGAGGGATCTGAGTGCAACCAAGGCAAGCCAGCCGTCCCAGGAACCAGAAGAGGCAAAGGACAGATTCTCCCCCAGAGCCTCAGGGGAACACAGCCTCACGGACACCTTGCATTTGGACCGGTAGCCTCCAGAACCATGAAAGAATGAATTTCTGTGGTTTTAAGTCTCCGGAGTGTGGTGATTTGTTATATAGCAGGAACAGGAAAGGAATAAAAGTACTCATTTTTTAAATGCATTTTGTGTCATATTTCAAATGTGTGTGCGCGCGTCTGTGTGTGAGAGAGAGATTCACTCGTATAGGGCTTCTGCAAGTCTATACCTCCCAGGATCAAGACCTCACAGGTGGCCCGTCACACAGACCCAGTCTCAGCCCCTCTCTTGGCTCTGGAACAGGCAAGAAGCATCCTCCTTGGCTGCAAAGTACAGCACTGTTAGGTGGGAGAAAGATCTACAGGTGGAAAGGACGGGATCCTTCTCAGAGGGCCACCCGAAGGAGCTGGAGGTGGTCGCGAACGTTCACCAGGGACTCGACTTGTGTTTCAGAGAAAAAGTTAAGGTGACCCCACCACACTCAGATTCGCCTTCCCTCTCTGCTCGGAACAGTTGGGGACACCTCGTTGACAGCTTCTTTCTGAGTCCTGAGATGGGGTTCCACTGAGCTGACTTATCTAGTGCAAACGTCCTCATCCCCTCGTCCCAGTCAATCTAGGGCGCTGTTACAATTGTGTCTCAGTTCACCACCTTGGAAGAAGTTGCTGTTTCACCCACAGTGGATTTTTGTCCCCCTTGAGAAACCACAGGGTGAGGGTAGAGCCTGGGTGAACCAAGGCAGACGGTTCAGTTGAGAAAATTATCTGGGTGCCCGACTTGCACAATTACATGGAAGGCTTTTTGTGTTTTAATCAATGAGGCCAAAAGGCATAGCAGATTTGAAAGAAATGAAATGACCAAAAGGCACCTCCCCCCGGGGTTTGAAAAAGCCCATTTCAATTAAGTTTGTGACAGGAAGGCACTTGATTTTTTTCTAATAAACAGGTATCCAGCAAGAAGGCAGCTGTAAGCAAATTCTAGGAAGAAAGCAATGGGCAGTGTTCTCAGCAGTCACTTTTTGACTTTTAGGGTCTGGTGCTGTATTTTTCCATTACCAAAAAAATAAAAAAAAATAAAATAAATAAAGACTAGGCATAGAAAAAAAAAAGAAAAAAAAAAGGAAACTGGAAGTTACTGCCAAAACAGATCAGTTCCACCAAAAATGCACCAACGAGCACTCTTTTCCCTGCCCTGGAAATTATGTGGCTCTCTCCACCCTTCTAAATTACACTGTCCTGATACACTTTATTTTCCCACTAACTATACAGAGTGGAGATATTAGCTGATAACATGGCCTGTGCTACTATTGGCAGAATGTGGGTTGTGTGTGTGTGTGTGTGTGTGTTTTTTTTTTTTTTCCAAGAGCACAACCAAGTTCTGGATCACAAGGCCTTTAGACATTATGGCCAGTATTTTTTTTTTTTTTCAAAACTGTGGTGCCTGACTCTTACAGCCTACCACAGATGGGACCCAGAGGCTGCAGCAATAATCCATACATCATTGTTTCAAAGAAATCACAGCTGAAGGAGGGGTGCATTAATACCGCATTTGGATTTTACCCAATATGCGTGTGTCCCTCTATTTGTGGCAGGTGATAATCCATAAATCATAAATATTCCAGAGCCTTAGAGAAAAGAGTGACAGTGGCATCGGTTTCCAAGTTGAAAGCAACTATAGTGCCGATGTGAAAACAGCGGCCAACAGCCTCAGTGTTGGTCACGATTTGGGTTCAGGTCGGCCTGCAAAGAAACCCACCAACATGAGAACCCTGCCTGGTCCCGACACTTACTTCCCACAGAAATGAGAGCGTACGACTCCTTAATGGTAGTTTCAAATAAAGGCAATAATTTGTTTCCAGCTGGTACAATTGTTTAATAAAATGCCGGCTGAGTCTCCCCAAGTAATATTCTCCTCTCCTCAGCAACAATGAAAATTACCCCATCTTGGGGACCACTAACTCAATCCATACAAAATGTTCTCGACTTGAAGTACCATAAGATTTTCAATGACAGTCATTTGCCATATGGAGGAATGAGAAAAAAAAGGTTTCGGAGATACATGGTAAACTGGAGAAGGAAAAAAAATCTTAACAGAAGGCTGAAGCCATTTAGCTATTGTAATAATTATTCCGGTAATGTTTTAATCAAAGGAAGCAGTCTGTGTCCCTCCCCTCATCTATATTCAAGCCATCACACTTTGTAGGTGTTAATCTCCACGCCTTCAGGCTGTTACAAGGCAGCGGATATTGGCAGTCCCTGAACTGTAGAGGCCCGTATGATAACAGTACCTGGCACTGCCCTTAATTATGTCAATTATGTTAATATGTGTTGTTTGTCAACAGCTAGAAAGCGGACGAGACCTTTAGGCTGTTGGGAGAGATCGGTTTGTAGATGTAGGTTTGGGCGAGAAGGTTTCCTTTCTGCTAGGATTTTTCTCAACTTTTTAAAAAAGGATTTTATATTTATGAGAGTAAAAGAAGAAACTAAAAGATCACTCATAATCTCAGCTAGCACGCATTTCCTTAAAGTCATTCGTCCAATGTGGTTTCAGTAGTTTTTATTTCTTCTTCCGCCTAAGTGACCGAAAACAATATAAATATATAACAAACATAAATGAATGGATGGGGAAGCATTGTGGGCTCTCCGTATAAAAGCAAACGATGCTATTCAGTATTTAAAACCCTAAAACTAGCTGATCTTTTTTCAGAGCAGGACAGTGAAGCTTGTCCAATAAGCATCCTGGTCATTTTTCTAGTTTCCTGGCTACCAGAGAACCCAGCCTAGTCTACCCACCCAGAAACCACAGAAGTGAATTTGATTAATGGCAATTGAATTATTGTTAGTCACTGATGAAACACACACAGGGTATGTTCCCATATCAGCAAGGGAAGAGAGAAAGAAGTATGTGTTGGTTTTCTTTTCTTTTCTTTTTTATTTGAGAGAGAGAGAGAGTGCACGATAGAGCAGGGGAGAGGGGTGGGGAGGGGGGAGAATTTTAAGTAGCCTCCATGCTTAGGAGGGGCTCAATCCTACCATCCCTGGGATCATGACCTGAGCCCAAACCAAGAGTCAGACGCTTAACCTGGGACTGAGCCACCCAGGTGCCCCAGAAGTGTGTGTTGCTTTCCTTAAGCCATATCCTCTTTATTACCTACCCTGAATTCAAGCTTTTGTGAGTGTTTCCCAAGCCACCTGGGCTGAGCACAGCCCAATCACTGGAGGGAGAGAAAGAGAACAAGGGCTTGCCTGAATGTCTGGGTTCTAATTTCACATCTGGAGCCACAGTCTCCTCATCTGCTGAAATAATGCTTACCAAACTGGTTGGTTGTTTTCATGTTTGTTTATTTCAGCGGGGAGAGAGGCAGAGCAAGACAGAGAGAGAACCCCAAGCAGGCTCCACACTGTCAGTGCAGACCCTGATGTGGGGCTCGATCCCACAAACTGTGGGATCATGACCTGAGCCAAAATCAAGTCAGATGCTTAACTGACTGAGCCACCCAGGCACCCCTTTCCCATCCCTTTTTAAAGCCAAATCCTGGGGCACCTGGGGGCTCAGTTGCTCAAGCGTTGGACTTGGTCTCGGCCCGGGTCACGAACTCACGGTTCGTGGGTTCGAGCCCCGCGTCGGGCTCTGTGCTGACAGCTCGGAGCCTGGAACCTGCTTCTGATTCTGGGTCTCCCTCTCTCTGCCCCTCCCCCACTCACCCTCTGTCTCTCCCTCTCTCTCTCAAAAATAAATACACATTAAAAAAAATTAAACAAACAAACAAAAGGCAAATCGTGCTTCTCCATTCTGAGTACTCTTGTTTTCACTGAGATGCCGGGCATGCCAGCCTCCTAGAGTGAATTTTAGTGCAATGCATACAACACCCAAGATTTTCCACTGAGAAGCCACCTACCTCCTTGGTCACGTTAGAATTTAATTCCATGGAGAAAGAAAAAAAATGGTCTCCTTCTTGCAAGAGGGGGTTTTCTGTTTTTTGTTTTCTCAAAACAACGCTGATGGGAAATGAGGCCAAACCCAGTGTAAGTTTGAGGTTTCTGCCTCAGAAGAACTGGAGAGAATTTAGTTTGCAGGGTCCCCGATCAGAGACAAGTTGACTGGGACAGTGGGCCTTTTCCTGCTTTGCAGCCAGGGTGAGCCCGTGCCATGGGGGTGGGAAGGAGCCGTGGTCCCCTTGTCGCTAGCAAGGCAGTGGAACCAGGGTTAGAGGGCCTTCCCAACAAGATGTGAACTGGGGTAGCGTTCCCAGAGACAACAGAGAACACCCAGTGAAATTCGAGTTTCAGATAAACAACAAATACGTTTTTAGAATAAGTAATGCCCCAAATATCGCTAACTCTGGCCATCCTAAACTGTTGCCGCAGGAACCACAGCAGTCCTCCAACTCAGTCTTCATCTTATGTATGAGAAAGAGGAGGCCCAAGAGCTAAGGCTGCTTGTCCCCTAAACAGCCGCAGGCCCAGGAGTGCCCAAAGGAGCCGACTGTCCACCTCCAGCAATCTTACGACTGTTCTTTTTTAAAAAAAGGCATTGAATACACAGCACCCTCAATTTTTCTGACCGTCTGTTCACCTAAACCCAGGAAACTACTGAGCTGTGATTAGTGGTTTTGCTGTTTTTATACCGAGGCCTTTGTGTGTTTGTGGCCAACAGAAACAGCAAGCGCTAAAAGGTTAATTAGTGACCGTCTACACCTACCTCTGTTGACCACAGGAGGCAAGAACAGGAGGGGGCTTTGTCTAAGATCAGTGATTTCACAGGATTTCCACCATGAGCTAACTTGAGACAGTTTGGCCGTCAAGCCAGAAAGGGGCACATTAGAGAGAAGGAAGAGAGGGGCAGACCAGGAATGGGCTTTTACGTCAGAATGGAGAGTCGGGGCCACCCCGGTGGCTCATTCGGTTACAGCGTCCGACTTGGGCTCAGATCATGATCTCACGATTTGTGGGATTGAGCCCCACGTCGGGCTCTGTGCTGACCGCTCAGAGCCTGGAACCTGCTTCGGATTCTGTGTGTCCCTCTCTCTCTGCCCCTTCTCCACTCGCACTCTGTGTCTCTCTCTCAAAAATAAAACAAAACAAAACGAAAAATAACTGAGAATCCAAGTATATGTGTTTGGTCACAGTCCCACCCTTTTGACCTTCGTCCTTTGACCCCGATCTATGTGCCAACCCAAGGATGCCCTGGTCTCGTTCCCCTTGCACAGCTTGGGTACTTGTGGGTGCGCCCATCCCTCTGTACGCCTCCATTTCTTCTCTAAGATGGACCAGGGAGAGAGCGTTTGCACACAGATTTCTACCTCAAGGTCGAAGCATGCAACAAAAAGCCGCGTGGCACAGTTCGAGCTGGGTCTGAAAGAAGGCTGGAAGGCTCACCGTGCTTTAGGTGGATACGAGGGGAGAGACGTGATACTCTAAGGCTTCCATTTCATGAATATAAACCAGTACTTTTTTTTTTTTCCTTTTCCTTTCAAATATTTTCACCTTGTGCTATGAGACACTTGGTACACACAGAGCATTATAAAAAGAACGCTACGAGACAAGCTTTGTCTCATCAGTTTTTCTCCCCACACTTCAGAGCTGGCCAAAACACTCTAGCTCTGTAATTGGCCGAGTCTCAATGCCTGCAAAGTGTTTTTGGAACTGATATTTATTGTACCCTCTTCCGCGACTTTCCTTTCACAGCTCACACGGCCCACCAAGGGACTTTCCCTTTCGCGTTCAGCAGTTAGCACCGAATCTCCCTGGCAAGGCTCTCGGTGACTGCACAATCTCACACCTGCCAGTGCTGGAAAGTTCTGGAAATAAGGGCTCTGTGCCAGACATTCCTTTGGAGCACTTCACCTCAGCCAGTTCCTCATTCTCCCGGCTGTTAGACAAGCAACCAACTTCTGGAACTTAGTTAAACTTTTTGTAGTGACAGTGCGCATGGAGCATATCCAAGATCCGAAGTGGATGCCAAGGTCCCCGGTTCTAACACTGGCTCTCACGCCGCCTTTCTTAATGCCTCCCTTTTTTATGTCATGCCTCACACTCTCCAGAGGGCCCTTGCATCTGTTCCTCCTTTGTTCTTGGTGACGGTTCTGTAGGATGGAATGGGCAGGTTCAGATCAAGGGGCACATTCAGAGGGTTCACCTCGCGCCAGGCTCTGTGCCGGGCACTTTTGCGTAGTCTAGCTCATGTGATCCTGCTCACAGTCCTGCAAGGTGGGCAAAAGGAAGGTACCCCCCATGCAGAGGAAAAAACTTGAGCATCGGAGAATGGGATGCCCCAGGGCTGAAAGTTGACCCTTTTCTGCACTATATATCCTCTGCTTTAAATTCTGTGCCTCCGCTACAATTCTCTCCCTAATTACAGTGCATAGATGTGCACTCACGTTAGACTTAACAACAAAGACCACAGCTTGTTACGCATGCCCGTGCATGGTCTCTTTATTCCTGGACAGGGGAACTTTATTCCCCATCCGGCCCACTGGATGGATGATGCTTCTCGAAGTTAGAGGAACAGTGCTGGGTGCCTCTGCTCTGAGCTCTTGGGACCCCCTCAATCTTCTCTGCAGCATTTTATTAGTAATAAAACCGCTGATGTTAAAATTCTCTATGTTTAGTATCTTACCGAAGTAACACAATATGAGGCGTACGAGAAAAAAGCTAATCATCTACCCAATCCCATCTTCCCGCAGTAACCAGATTAAAACTGTGCTAGATATCTGTACACACATTTCCCCTTAATCAGATAAATACATAAGAGCTTATACTTATATTTGAGTTTGCTGGCTTTTCCCTGAAAGAGACTCATGCATTTTCCATTACTGTAAAACTCTTTGTGTCTTTCTTCTTCATGGCTTTTTGTTTTGTTTTGTGTTTTGGTTCATAATATATCATGGATATTCCTAAATCTAATTCTTCCCTAATTTCTTTATGCATACACACACACACACACACACACACACACACTCACACACACACAATACCACCTAATGGGGATATTGTACAAGAAATCATGATAGCACTAAAATTCCCACGTAGTGGCTATACTGTAACTCCCTTTTGATCTGTTTCTGGCTTTTGCCACTGTGAGCAAAGGTGCCATGAACACTGTCGAATGTGCAGGGAAGGGATAAAAGCCCAATTTTTTCCTCTTCCTACTTAGGTGACTGTGGCCTGCTCACAAAAGTGATGAAAGACAGATTCACAGGAAAAGAGTTCACTTCACGTGCACACAGGAGTTTTACAGGAAAAGAGGGAGAGGCACAGCAATGGTTAAGGCCCCAGAGTGTATATACTATTTTAACAAAGGGCGATGAAGTGTGGAAAAATGACCGAAGGTGAAGGGGTTTGGGTTTCCCAAACGGTAAGCTGTAGGCGGCTACACATATGGGGAGACTAGTGGAAGACGGTGGTTAGGCTTGTTTCTGTAGCATCAAGGAAACGCTGTCCCCAGTTACAAGGAGGGAGTATAAGGAGACCTCTACGAAGGGAATACGTACCCTGTTTTAGGAGAGAAAGGGAGGGCAGGGTTGCCTCCGTGACTCCTCAAACTCAAAATAATGCTTCTGTTACAGTGGCATATTTTGGGGATGGCATACTCTGATCTTGTTCAGACGTATGTTCTTAAACACAATTTCTATGGCATGAATCCGCCCCCCCCCCCCAACTGCCGACTGCCGACCGCAGTGTTGAGTTAAAAGTATATGTGCATTTTATATTTATAGATGTGGTCAGATTACTGCCCTGGAAGGCTGTAATAATTCACCTTTCACCCAGCAAATGTGAATCTGTAAGCACCCCAGTCTTCCACATCCTGGCTGGCTTTGGTGTTTGTTGGTTAGTTCGGGTCAACCTGATGGACGGAAAGTGGCACCTCCTTGTGACTTCAATTTGCATTTTGTTCCCTACCAGGGAAGACTGAACGTCTTTTCACATGTCTATTAACCATTTGAAGTTGCTTTCTCTGAGCTCCCTCTAATTGTTTAACCGGTTTCCCTCTCTCCCTGGGGTGTAAGCTCCACTACAGCGGGTCCCAAGTATGTCTTGGTATTCTGATATTTCTTTCCGGCTCCTAAGAGAGTTGCTGGGAAATAGTAAGCACAAAATAAAGACTCGCTTAATGAATTAGTGAATAATCCTTCTACCTAGCATTTCTTCTCATAGGAACTATATTAAAGAAATAATAATGGCTATATATAAGGCTAAAGTCATGAAAATATTCATTACAGGACTGTTTATAACTGGAAATAAAATAGGTAATGATATTTGATACAGAAGGAAAGTAATAATAATGACTTTTATTTAGTGTAAACTCTTAGGTAGTAGGTTAAAAGTTTTTTTATATAATTTATCCTGTTTAATCCTACTATAGTACATTTTAAAAAGCTACTGCAACACTGCATGCATAATAAAATCCTAATTGTTTAAAGAAATGCTTCTGTATGCATAAATAACTGGAAAGATACATGCTGTTGGCAGTAGTTTATTTGTGTGATTAAAAAACAACATATTATTTTTATTTTGGTTTTGCCTACACCTACTTTTACCTAAGTCTTCTCCACCTCCTGCAAGAAGAAAAAGCAGGTAAGAAAAGCTAACCCTTAATGATATTCTAGTATGTAGTGCTTTCTTCTTGGTCTTTTTAATAAGGTGCTGTATGTATACAGACATATGCATAATATACATTATTATATGTAATAAAGTATATATAAGTATATACACACAAAATAATATATCATATATTACAAAGTGTATATATATTCTAAATATATCTGTATACTCATAGACACCTCTCTTCAAACACCCATATATAAATATATATGTATATAAAGGCCAAATAAAGTGTTATAATAAAAAACTAAAGCTGATAAATACCCAATGAAATAGCTCATTGGCCATCTCATTTTTCTTAGGTAATATATGTCCTGGGGCTTGCTTCCCCATGAATGAGGTATATTTGTCTCCTCAGTCTTTTAGGGTCGGCTCGAAGGGCCATTAATCATCCTGTCTGGAGCTCAGAGAGAACCCTCTGGAAACAGGAACAGGCCCATCCAGCCTCAGCAGCAGTGATGGAGGTGCCCAGCCACTGCAACGGAACTGGGTACAGGCATGAACGTGATGATGAAGAGGGTCATTTCCTGCCTCACTGGCCCGCACTGCAGGTGAGGTCCCCACGCGCCCCACTCACACCCTCAAAGCAGATCTATCCCCTCATGTCACACGAAAGCGAATGAGGTGTTCCTCCCGGTGGAAATCAAGACTGGGATCCAGACAGCAGAATTGAAATGAATAGTGAGCACTACAACATGAAAACCAAGAAGCAATTGACAATTATACACAAGGAATCTTTCGCTTTAGAGGGAAAAACACCCCAAAACCAAACATAAACAAATCAGAAAAAAAAGCCTACTCTAGTACTTTCAAGCGTTTCACCCAAAGTTCCCTTTCTGGGGAGCAGTGACTTCAACGGAAGCTGCTGTGAGCAAACCTCCCCATTCCCTGTCCCCAACCTTGGGCTGGTTGATTTCAGCCACCTCTAAGGACCTCGTGGGCATGAAGCAAAGCCCAGACCCTGTCCAGAGGCTCAAGGAAACCTGGGTGGAGACAGTGCAAAGGACGCAGGTCAATCCCCAAAGAATCCAAGTAAAAGCCGTAATCTAAGTATGGGAACTGATCAAACCATATCTTCCTTCATGGCCTCTAGGTCAGCGAGACTCCGCCCCCAACCGTCCTGCTGTGCATGTTTCTGATAGTTCAATGACAAGATACCCTGGCCTCTTCTGTGAACCACAGTCAGGTGTCAATGGAAATCAGCCAGGAGGGGGGGCATTCCCATCCGCATAAACTAACTACAGCTCCCTTGACCCAGGTAGTTATTCCTAGAGAGGCAGGTCCTCAGCTGGACAAGGAGGGGCAGAGCCGAGCTGGTGTCAGGTGCCCATGAGCTCCGAATGGCTATCGTCTCTTCTCTTTTGCGGCTTAGCCCTTCTCTTCCTTATCCCGAGTGTGTTTATTTGCCCTTCTACACCTGACCTGACAGGGAGCCTCGCCTGTTCCTGACTCCCTGGGCACTGCGCTGCAGAGGCACGAAACCTCCCTCCTGGCCACAGAGGGAAAGTGCCAGAAGTCAGGGAGGGGCGGGAGAGGCAGGCACAGAAGCAGACAGCCCAGTGCCAGAGGATATTTGGGGAGGCGGCTGAACCAGCACACAGAACCCCCTTCAGTTGCTGCGGGAGAAAATGGAGAGATTCTGTCTGGAGCATCGTCGGTTCACGAAAGCCCACGACTCAGCTTCTCGGCAGGTCTGGGAGCCAGCTGGGTTCCCGCTGGAAGTCTCAGCTCTGCCAGAGAGGGAGCACTGAACCACGGAAATCTGCAATGACTATCTGCTGCGAACAAGGGCTCTTTTTGGGGTTGTTGGAGAACTGGTCGTGAAAACATTCGCAGGTGGCAGGTGTCGGTCGAGGGGAGGCCTGGGTCCCCTCCCGGCTCTTCCACTGGCTGCGGGGTCCACAGTGGGGCGTCCCCAGCCTCCCTGTGCTCCCTATGGAAGGACTAAAGGAGTAAATGGAGTTAAAATGCTGGAAATTCTGCCTGGCGCCACGTATTTTCCATTATTACCTATTTTTTAATACTTTAGGGCACAGAATGGATGAAGACTGATTAAAACACAAAAACACTTCCCTCCCATGTCCCCTGAACCTGAAGGTTTAACAAACTAGTTTCGGGGTTCAAGTGGGGCCGGCTACTTGAAGATGTCTAAGTACTAGAACTTTTCAAAGTGAGCTGAGAAAATGAGCAGAAGAGAAACAGGACTCCTCAAAGACGCAAAGAAGAGGGAACATGTAGATCTCAAAATGCACGACGGCCTCCTCGGCTCACCGCCCATCCAACACACACAGTGGGGGTGAAGAGACGCGACCGTGGTCAGCTGACAGCCTTTCAAGTCCACCTGAGAGGCCGAATTCCTTCGTAGTAATTATTCCCATGGTGTTTTCTCTGCGTACAGAAAAAACTCCCGGAGCACTGAATTTTCAGATGCAGAAACCTCAGGGACTTCTCACGCGTTTCTCAAAGCTGCAGCTGGAGCGAAGCATCACCGTGAGGTGCGTGGGGACCAGTACATATCTGGGCTTGGGTTTTCTTCCCCACATGAAGACAGTTTTATCTTGTCCAAGTCTTCACTCGCCTGGTAGTCATAGACAGAGATTCAAGTTCGGATTCCTGTTTCCCGCTTTTCTTCCTAGAGCACGTGGCCCCCTGCCTTCTTTTGGACTCTTTGACTTCAGATGTTTAGCATTTCGGGGGGGGAGGGGGCTTTGCCAAAAGTATTTTGTTCTCACGCAGGACACAAAAAATAGCTGCATTTCGAAAACGACCCAACTGTTAGGTTTCTGATTTTTGAATCCCTCCAACCGGTTTAAAAGAAAATGCTGCCATTTGAAATAATCACCTGAATCTCCTGAGCAGCTTTACGTCATGATAGGCAATTAAACGGATCCCCGGCTTCGCCAAGGCCATCTGTGTGTGTGGGTAGCACGTAAGCAGCAGAGTGGAGCCAGAGGTAATAAGAGGAGGACACATGCAGGTGTAAGCGAGGTCTCTTCCCCAAGAAGAGACCTCATCTCCAGGGAGCTCTGATAACATCCCCACGACTCTTTTTTTTTTTTTTTTTCAACGTTTATTTATTTTTGGGACAGAGAGAGACAGAGCATGAACGGGGGAGGGGCAGAGAGAGAGGGAGACACAGAATCGGAAACAGGCTCCAGGCTCTGAGCCATCAGCCCAGAGCCTGACGCGGGGCTCGAACTCCCGGACCGCGAGATCGTGACCTGGCTGAAGTCGGACGCTTAACCGACTGCGCCACCCAGGTGCCCCACATCCCCATGACTCTTGTCAGCATGATGTGTCCAGCACAGTTTTGTTGAGACTCGAGGCCTTTTCTGACGGCAAGACCACGTGGGCTCGGACCCCACCCTTGCTTTCTCACATTTAAGAAGTTAGAAGAAAACGGAGGTAGAGAACATTACTTCTAAGACATAAACTTTCTTTTCCACGATTATTTAGAGCAGAGTGGGTGCCTGAGAACACAGCCAGTGGGGGAGGGGGGAGGCTACCGTCATGGGATCACCCTGGTACCAAGGAGAACAAAGGGGTCATCGGGCCCCTGAGCATCGACATCTACTGGACCTGGTGACTTTGAGGCACAGAACGGATGGCCAAGAAGAGGAACGACAATGCACGTAGGCAGAAAAGAATGCTCCAGCCTCAAATACATAACCTGATCGAACACAGCTTTTGACTTGGAATCACTTCACTTACCAACCTGACAATTCCTTCTGACGGAATAAAAAAGGCTGGTGAGGAAATCGGAACAGACCTGCGCGAGGCTAGGCAACAGGCGAGCGAGGTCTGTAACTTTAGTGCGTGCCGTACCTGTGGTGACGCCCAGTGCCTTGCGAGAGCTGGGTGACAGACCTCCCTGGAGGCCCTCCGGCAGCAGACGTGAAGAGAGAAAGACGAGTGGTCATGGCAACCGAGGGCAAATCCACTGCTACTCTCTTGAGAGCAGCCAGGAAATGAGTTTCAGGAAAGGCAGTGGCTGAGGGTTACGGGCAAGGAATGTACATGAGGGTCAGACAAAACAGGCAGGAGGCGAATGGACGCGGATGAACCCAGGACGGGAGTTGAGAGCATCTAAACGAAACTCGAGGATCCTTCTAGATTTCACGGGTGGAAAGGCGGCATGCAAGGAGCTTGAGCCAGGTTGGGGGTGAGGGATGAAGACAGGACAAAAGATCCTAATCATGGACTCCAGAGCAGCGGACGGTGAGCTAACTCAGAGCAAGGTCAGGAGAGAATGCTGTGTTAATGTGGGGAGATGCCTCTCCAGAAAGGACCTCTTTTACACCCAAGCCAGTGGTTGTAAGAGGAAAACTCACCCTCAGATCTGTTTCTAAGCTGAGCGCCCGGAATCATATCCCGGTGGATAACTTACACTTCTGTATTCCCCATTCCATTCTACACATTGCACTTTAGAGGGTTCCAAGATTATATCCGAAAGAGGAAAATCCTTTGGGTGCTGGCCCTAGAATCTACTAGAAGAAAATAGAGAGAATTTTTGCTAAATTTCAGGCATAAACAGAGATGAGAATCTGTCTCTTAGGAGTGATGGCATGGATGGTGTGGAAGAGAAGGTTTTCTCAGATTCTCAGAAGATGCTTTTAGATCCACGGAAGAGAAACAGTCAAATGTGGATGTTCCTGACAGCATCTCACAGCTTTACTTGGGAGAAATGTTAGCAATGTTTTCTGAAATTTGGAGAATTTTCAAATTTATATTCTGTAGCTTTTTTATATATGTGTATATAAAGCTATATTCTGTAGGGCTGGAATATTACTCGTCTACCTTGTAAAAAACGTTACACTTTGGCTGCATGAGGTGCCAGGCTGCAGCGGAGGCACCTTTGGGAGGTCCCAGGACAAGTTCCATTATTTATTAGCTACGCGACATTGGGGAAAAATCTCCACAACTCTCCAGCCTTCAGTTTTCCATCTGTCAGCGGAGGGTGACGATACTGTCTTATGGAAATCATCGGGAGGGACGTGGATCAAATTGGACGCAAGAAGGTGTTAAAAGGATTTAAGAACATAGTATGGAGCTTCAGCGGCATAGCAGATGAACCTGATGTCGCCTGGGACGACGGTTACGGAGAGACCCAAACGTTGGGTGAAACAGAACGTTGAAAGGTGTAGAGGAAAATAAGGGAAACTGCTGGGTGCCAGAGACGAAAGAAACCTAAGCCCTCGGGGGAGTACACACGAGCTGAGGAGAAGCAGCGCCCGGAGTCTCCACGGGATGGGTTTCCAGTGGCCACGAGGTAAGAGGTGGAGGCTTTGCCTGCAGAAGGTGATGGGGGGAATAGCGTCCTGGGTGAAGCGCCACTGCCGCCTTTCAAAGGGCTGTATTCATCTGCCCAAGCTGCCATCCCAACCACCACAGAGTGGGTGGCATATGGGAAATTGATTTTGTCATAGTTCTGGACGCTGAAAGGCTGAGATCAAGGTGCTGGCAGATTGGGAGTCTCCCGAGGCCTCTCTCTTGGGTCCTCACGGGGACTGTCCTCTGGGTGTGTGCGTCCCGGCTGTCTCTTCTTACAAAGGACACCACTCGCGTTGCACTACGATGGCACTGAACCTTAACTGCTTCTTTAAAGCCTTCCCTCCAAACACAGTCCTATCCGGGGGCTCAATGTATGAATTCTGGGCGACACAACAGAGTCCGTGACAAAAGAGCTCTACGTGTCAGGGAGGCAATAAGAAAGCTTGAGAAAACTTGCCATTTTATCAGGGCCCTTGGTGGGAAGGGGCACAGATCACCAGTAAGAAATAAAAGCCCAACCTTGCAGCAGGTACTGGTGTGGGCTTTGAACCCATCATCCCTACACGTAAACTAAGAAACTATAACGTGTGGTCTAGGGGCACTGAAGTTTCTGGAACCCCACCCGAAACTTAAAAAACAAACAAACAAAAACAAACCCATCCCAGAACAACTAATTGGAACAAAAATTTTACAAGTCAGGCTATAACACACATTTTTTTTTTAATCCTGCTGAAAAATGAATTCATTAAAAATATATACCTAGGGTGGCTGGCTGGCTCAGTTGGCAAAGCAGATGACTCTTGATCTTTATATATGATATACATACACACTACACAAAGAAAGTACGAGACACACACTATACAATATACACACCACACAAAGAAAGTACGAGACACCAAATTGCATCAAATACAATAGACCAATCATTCTCAAGGTGTGTTCCCTGGACCAGCAGCACTCCATCACCTCGGAACGTGGTAGATGTACAAATTCCTCGGGTCCCATCCAGACCAGCTGAATTCAAAACCTTGTGAGTGGGGCCCAGGGATCTGTATTTTCACAAGCCCTCCAGGGGATGCTGCTGGCTGATGAAGGGCGGCGAGCACCGACGCAGGGGGATGGGCACCCCGGTGGCTGCGGAAGGTGGCACTCCCAGACAGCAGCCACGCCTGGTCCCCAGGAGCTGCCAGCCTAGACCGCCAAACACACCGTCACTCCCCCACCCTGCCCCGCCTTCCCCCATCAGCATACGTTTAAAGTCCGGGTCACTTGCCTGCCTTCCGGGAGGGATTTGCCCCAGCTCACTAGACTCCCCTGTGCTCTCCTCAGGGCTTGGCGCAGAGCTGGTACTCAGCACATTTTTTTATTGAATGAAAGAAAAAATGAGAGCTGCAGATGGCACTGGGCTATGTGTTTTGTTTTTGTTTTAAATGTTTATTTATTTTGAAAGAGAGCACAGGGGAGGGGCAGAAAGAGAGAGGGAGGCAGAGAGAATCCCAACCAGGCTCCATGCTGTTAGCCCAGAGCCCGACGCGGGGCTTGAACCCACGAACGGTGAGATCATGACCTGAGCTGAAACCAAGAGTCAGACGCTTAACAGACTGAGCCACCCAGGTGCCTGTTTTCTTTAAAAACAAAAACAAGAACAACAAAGACAACAACAAAAACCCCTTGAATCCAACATTTGGTATTTAAAATGGGGACAGTAGGCTGCTACCCCCAACATGGCCATGTGTAGAGAGACAGCGTATCAGTGGGGCGAAGAAAGCCGACTTGGCAGAAGGATCCTGAATTCACCCTCTTGGGCTGTCTAAACAAAGTACCATGGTTGGGGGGCTTAAATGACAGAAATGTGTTCTCTCACAGCCCTAGAGGCTGGAAGTCCAAGATCAAGGTGTCCGTAGGGCTGTTTCCTCCTGGGGAGGTGTCTCAGACTCCTCCCCCAGTCCCTGGTGCCTCGGGCATTTCTTGGCTTCCTGGAGGTATTCGCCCTCTGTCTTCACATGTCTTCCCTCTTTAGGTGTTTCTGTCTCTTCCCATGGCATTCTTTTTATGAGGGCACCAGTCATGGGGACTCCCCCTCCCCCGGATCGTGACAGTTAATTACACCTGAACTGGCCCTTTTCTCAAAGAAGGTTGCCTCGTGAGGAAATGAGGGTTAGAACTTCAATGTATGAATTTAGGGGGACAGAACCCACAACAGACACATTCAGCATACTATGTAAAATTTTAAATTACATAAAAATTTTTAAAATACAAAACAATGCAGTGTATAATTTATGGGCATATAAATGCATAGTGGAAGTATAAAAACATGTGTGGGAGAAAAAAAACCACCTTCAGCATGGTGCGTCCCTCCAGGGAGGGAGAAAAAGGAGTGAATGGGTACCTAGAGGGATCTGGAAAGGGGATTTGACTGTATTCTGCACCATTCAATTCTTTCATAATATGAACCAAAGACAGTTCAGTGTTAACATTTGCTAATGTCAGTTGGGGGTATTATTTTATTCTCTGCATTTTTTTTTTCACATCTGAAATATTTCCAAGTATTTGTTTGAGAAAGTAGCATCAGGGAAGAAGCATCCCTTGCTGTGATGAACACGAGGTTAAGACAGACTCACATGCAAGGCAATATAGACCCAGTGCAGGCGAACACAACTTGAAGGGACAAATGGAAGGGCTTGGAACGAAGATCCGGGCCAGACTGCAGGAGGTGGGACGGGCCCCCCCACCGTCAGGCCGCGAGTCCCAGGACACGGAGGACCAGGCAGGTGCATACAGGGGAGCCCCAGGGGAGCCAGGTCCGGAGACGCTACCCAGACAGAGGAGCACCCGAGATTCAAACTTGCTGCAGGTGGTAACTCATGCTGGTGCAGGAACAGGAAGTGTAACCTGTGAAGCAGGGCTGTACTAGAAAGTTTGCCACAGAATTCTAGAGCGAGAATTCCACAATTTCCCAACTGAAGCTTGGAAAGCGAACGACCACAGTTTAGCACAGGCCCCCAAGCAACCGGGGTCTGGGGAGGGCGGGGTATTAGCCTTGACCCCTCTCTGCCTAACATGGAAGAGCTCATGTTCTCCAGGCTTGCAGCTGGGTGCTTTACAAGCACCATCTCATTTAATCTTACCCCATGAAGGTGGTACTATTATTTCCTTGTTACAGACGAAGACGCTGAGGCCGGAAAAAGGGACACAGCTCGTCAGGGACACAAGGCCAGTAGGTGGCAAAACAGGCAAAACAGGAATCCCGGGGTGGTCGGATCCAGAACCCACAATCTCATTCCTGTGTTTCACTCCCATCAGAAATACCTGCCTGACTCTGTGGCTTGTGCTGGACGTACAGCACTGAGTTTAAGTCCGATGAGGTCTCTGTGTTCACGGCACTCGTGTCCTCGAAAGGAGCTGACCACCCCCATCTTAAGTAGCATATGCAGGATGAGAGGCTTTTGGAGAACACGCCCCAGTAACCTCGGCCTGACATTTTCTCGTCAAGCGGGGGAGGAGGGGAGTTTGAGGGAGGAAGTGTAATCAAGAGGTTGTACAGGCACGGGGTCCTGCTACGTGGAAAGGCCGGGATTTCTAAAAGATACTTCTAATCGCTTTTGATGTGACAGGACTCTGACGATGACCTTTGAGCTAAGAGGAAGAGAAGGAGGCCCATCCCGACGGGATGCCCACTGACAGGGAGGCCCTGGTCTGGCCGAGGTGCACAGTGACTATGATTCCAGCCCGGGGAGAAAAAAAAAAAAAAGTCAATTCAAAAATTGCTTGTTCATGTCATGGTAAATCCTTAATGCTTTTAATGAAAATTCTGCGCCTTCATGAAATATTTTCTATTTTAAAGAAGAATAGCAAATTAATACAGCATTTCCAATAGCCTTTAAGTCAGGTTTAATTGGGGCAATTCCCTCCAGTGAATCGAAAGACGACATTTGTCTTCATTGCCTGGGTGGAATGTTAAACTGGAAGCAGGGATGAAATGTCAAGGTAAAATAATGCTGATAATTATTCTGAATGTTACATTCCCCTTGACCTTGGAATTTAAAGGGCCAAGATGAAGGCTTTTTGTCAAAAGTCAAGAAGTCATCTAGAGACGCTGCTGACATTTATGATTAATGTAATCTGGGATTATTAGGGGAGAAATGCAGAATATGATTAGCTTCTAGTATCTCGGTAATTCATTTTTATATCATTATAGAAACCGTATAGTATATGGACGTAAAAAGAGCTGACATGCTGTGGATAATCCTAATCTCTAGGAATTTAAAAGGGAAACCTCTAAAGATAAGTAAGACTTTTTAATTAAAGCAGCAGTGACCAAATAATTAAATTTATAGGTCTGTAGGAAAAGAGGGAAGAAAATGACCCCCATCTAAGGCAAGATAATGATTTCCTCTGCATAATACACATGTACACACAAAAGAAATCAAGCCCCTATCTGCTGGGGCCTGTCGCTTCAGAGAATTTTCTGGTTCATTTGCAGTGACAAGAGAAAGTGCAGCTCCGGGAAGGTTCCCCCGGCACTGTGCCCTGAGCTGGCAACTCAAGCGGCCCCTGAAAAATGAGACTCTGGGTGACAGCGAGGCACCTAATGGGAAAGAGGGCTCTCTGTGTTTGTTGAGGGAAAATGCAGCTCCCGTTTTAAACAAAGCTTTTGGTCCAAAGCTCGAGCTGGGAGAAGCGCAAAGGTGCGGAGGAAGCCCCGCTTGGTGACCGGGCTTTCCCCCCGCCGCCCAGCCCAGTACATCCCAATTCTTCCTGTCCCCTCTTCTCGCTCAGCCTGAAGCAGGAATGCGGGGTGGGGTGGGGTGGACGGGATGGAGTCTTAGAAAGAAGAAAATAAATAAATAAGAAAGACTCACACATAAACTAAAAACAAAGCATGATGGGGAATAAAAAGGGCTTTTGAGAGAGAAGAAGATAGTTCCCTTCTGAAGTGAAAAGCTGGAAACCTGAAGCTGTATGCCACACAGTCATGGAATCCTAGACTTCGAACATATGTCCAAACGGCGTATATGCACGTGACGGATACTACGTGACGTGTAAGGCGGTCATTTCCTCCGTGGTTCTTTCCCCTGCCAGGGACAGATGAGGGGTAGTGAGGTGAGGAAAGGCGAGGAGGTGATAGAGCCAGAGAAGGGCATGGAAGGGAGAGGGAGGAGAAGCGGGGGCACAACAGAGAGAGGCCCGCATGCAGGGGCTTTTGTTGCGTCCTAGGACCGTGGGGGCGCTGCGGACAGTTTGTGATCCGCTTTCTGGTAACCGGAAGCGCATTGCCTGGTTTCAAGTCTCTGTCTCCAGGTCTGGCCAGGGGGGCCCCAGGCCTGGTAGGTTTCTATGGGGGTGTGCAGATCAATACGCCCCACGTGTGAAAGCTGCGGGGGCCAGAGCAAGGCTCGCTCTTCTGTGGGTCTGTGCCGTCCGCCTCACCCCGCGGGCACTTGGCATCCTCCTGATAAATAATATTTCAGGGGAAGTTAAGACAGTGCTGTTTGAAAAGGAATCACGTGAGCATTTCTTACGTTGTATTGGAGCTCCCTGTGAAGACAAATGAATGGACTTGCAAGATCCCAATAAGGTTGAGAAAATGGTGATGGAAAATCCCACTGAATATGGGGGCGCCTGGGTGGCTCAGTCAGTTAAGGGTCCAACTCTTGGGTTTGGCTTGGGTCATACCTCACAGTTCGTGGGTTTGAGCCCCACATCGGGCTCTGTGCCAAGAGTGCAGGGCCTGCTTGGGATTCTCTCTCTCTCACTCTTTCTCTGCCCCGCCCCCCCCCTTGCTCTCAAAATAAACTTTTTAAAAAATTAAAAAAGAAAAGAAAAGAAAAGAAAAGAAAATCCCGCTGATTCGATGTAGCCAACACGAGGACCTGAGAAACCTTTGAAGCATCTGAAACGAGACAATAATCACAGTGTATTCTACTCGGCCCAGCCCCCTAGATGTTGCAGTCTTAAATATGCACGCTTTAAATGGACATCACCAGCACCTTCAAAAAAGCACAGTCATGGTCCAAGCTGAAAGAGGCAAGTGGGAAAAGCCTCCAAGTGCCACAATTCGCCGTGGCCAACAGGCAGATGGGGGCTGTAACGGTGACCACTAAAACCTCAGAAGTAGCTTCATTTCATTTCAACAAACCTTCTCTGTGGACGACGTGCAGACACTGTTCTAGGACCTGAAACATGGCGGGGAGTAAGCCACGGTGCTCGCTGTCTAATGGAGGAGACCGACAAGCAAACCGACCACGAACGGGTGGTACAGGCATCAACACACAGTGCTAAGGGGTGTGGAGGAGCGACCCCCACCCACTATGTTCCACCACTGGGTGGGAGGAAGGGGGGATCGAGCTCCCCGAGGAGGTAACTCTTGAACTGAAGTTTCTAAGAAGGAACAGGAGTTGGCCAGGACGAGGAGGAGGGGATGTCTGAGTGGGTGTTGGGGCAGCTAGGCTGTGGGGGTGCCCCAGCGGCAATTCCCGCCACAGGGAGACGATGCACGAAGACCACTTCTCCGTAAATGACACTGCTGTCCATCCAGTGGCTCAAGCTAAAACCCGTGGAGTCACCTTGATCCCTTTCTTTCCCTCACTGCCCGTATCTAACCATGGAGCCCTGTTGACTTTACTCCAAAATATGTCCCAAATCCATCTAGTTCTTTCTCCAGGCTGCTTCCTAGCAGAAGCCCTGTCCATTCCCCTCTGGACTCTGCAATGGCTTCCTAACTTGTTATGAGCTGAATTGTGTCCTCGGCCCCCACTCCACCCTCTAATTCATATATGGAAACCCGAACCCTCAGTATATCAGAATGTAACTTCATTTAGAGATGAAGCCTCAATTATGGAAGTTAAATGAGGCCATTCGGGGGCTCTAATCCAATGTGACTGGTGTCTTCACAAGAAGAGATTAAGACACACGAAGAGATACCAGGGGTACAAACGTAGAGGAAAGACCACGTGAAGACTCAAGGAGAAGGTGGCCATCCGCAAGCCAAGGAGAAGCCTCAGGAGAAACCAGCCCTCTGACAACTCAGTCTTGACTTCCAGCCTCCAGGACTATGAGAAGTAACTTTCTGTTGTTTAAGCCACTCAGTCCGCTTATTTTGTTATAAACCGCCTGAGCAGACCAGCACACCTGTCTTCCTGCCTCCACTCAGGCCTTCTAAGATCCACTGTCGGGCAGCTAGACCATCCCACACCACCACCTGGTTTAAAAATCTCCAGCGGCTTCCCCTACATTTAGAATAAAACACAAACTCCCTGTCCTGGTTCAAGAGGCGCTCCGGGTAAGCTGATGTCCTTCCAATTTCAGATTAAATGTCATTTCCTGGGGCGCCTGGGTGGCTCAGTTGTTAAGCATCCGACTTTGGCTCAGGTCACGATTTCGCGGTTTGTGAGTTCAAGCCCCGCGTCAGGCTCTGCAGAGCCTGGAGTCCGTTTCAGATTCTGTGGCTCCTTTTCTCTCTGACCCTCCCCCCTCACACTGTGTGTGTGTGTGTGTGTGTGTGTGTGTGCGTGTGTGTGTGTGTGTGTGTGTGTGTGAAAAATAAATAAACATTAAAAAAATTATTTTAAATGTCATTTCCTCAGAGAGGCCTTCCCTGGTCCCTGGTATATGTGCTTTCTTTTCTTCATAGCATCCATCACTATCTGGTAGTTTCTTGTTTATGCAGTAGTTTATTTCTGTGCCTCCTACTGGAATGTAAGCTCGTTCCTCTCCCTCCGGAACTTTTCTCTGTCATATCCTGTCTCTTGAGCTCAGAACACAGAAGACGCTCAAATATTGTTTTGATGAATGAACGAGAGCAGAGTGCATGACCTGTTAGAGAAATGCAGGTAGTTCAAGGACGGGGGAAAGGGAAGGGTCTGGAGAGGTAGACAGGAGCCAGGATACAAAACATTTTAGATGAGCAGGATGCCAACAATATCATGGCTGAACAGAACTGATACCCCCCCCTACTCACACCCAACACCTTCTGTACGTTCTGGTCAATGTCTCCTTAATTGCTATGGAATAATTATATAGTCACAGACTGTTTTATAAAAGGCCTAAAGAGCCCCACGAAGAGGGACCCAAATCTTGTCCACAACCGGGGATCAACAGCCCAACATGCCCAACAGATCAACATGGTTGATGGATCCTGGGAATGGATCAGGGCTGGAGCTGGCAGATGACACAGGAACAGACAGCCACCGACAGAAAATCACCAAGCCAAAAGTGAACCTGGAGGAATGGGCTAAAGAAGGTGACTGATTGTGCGTGACAAAAGGTGGAGGTCAGGATGCAGGGTAAGGTTCACGTTTGCAGCATCCCTACCTGTCCCAGAATATCTGTGTGCCATGGAGGGGAAGAGGGCTTTAAAGGAAAGCGGCAAATTTTTCTCACTAAGGACTGGTTCCTCTGCAATGGTCCTTTCCTCTCAAAGAGATGGGCGCTTCCAGCGGGAGAAAGCGTGAGAGCCAGAGATGGGAAACAAAGGGTATTTGTGGGGTAAAGTCCCTCAGCAATGGAGAGTCAAGGTGAGCCATGACAGCCCTTCTCAGAGACCTGGAGATGTCAACAGAGACAGGATTGACCAGCAGAGGATCACAGCTGGAAGGGAGGCAGGCAGAGTGGTGGCACTGGGTCCACGTGAAGCGTCTTCCTCCTGCCGGTGACTGGGAGAAATGGAACTCTGGGGACCCCACTGAAGACTCAAGTGTATAAAGCCAACAGGTATGAGCTTTTGGACTTCAGGGAACCAATGAAAATGTCAAAGTGGGAATACACCAACTCGCCATTTTAAAAGATCACTCGATGCCAAACAGGATAGAGTGCAGGGAAGAGAAAGTCAGTGCTTCGGCTCCCCACAGATGGAGGGCTCTGACCCTCTCCAACTCTCCAAGAATCCTGAAAAACTCATCAGGGTGTCTAAATTTCAACTCAGTTTGACAATGTGACTTTTATAATTCCCAAGAATTACACGGTGATTAATTGCAAGACTAAAAGATTTCTCCTCCTCAATGTCACTAGAAAACCCATCTCCATAAAAAGAAAGCAGTGCTCTGATATCTACAGATACTGCAATTTGTTAAAAATTGGTCAATCACATAAGTAAAAACCTCAGTACTCAATTAGGGTATTCTGTTTTCAATTAAAAATTATATTTCCCAACCTGATAGACCATCTTGATCATCAAATTTGGCCCCGAAAGACCCCCATTTGTTTCCAAACGTCAAATCATCCCTCTTAGGGCAAAGATTTGTTGAAAAAAATCCTGAGACAAGTCTTGGCACTGTTTATTTTAAAAAGTCAGGATAGGTTTGAGCAACAGAAATGTTTGAGCAACATTGTTTTAATAAGCTTACAGGCTCAGAAAGTGCTGAGGTGACAGAGGTCACGGGGATGTAGTTTCTAGCATGTGTGTGTTTTAAAAATCAGACTTATGATTTTACATCATATATTTGTGTGCATTGGAGTGACAAGAGACAAGGCAGAGAATATATGTATGTGTATTTCGTACATGAAAGCCATTGTCAAGATTCTAATGGAATCCTCCTAGAATCTCATTATTCTTGGAATGGGCCAAACAAAATGTATTTCTGGTGCATGCAAACCAGCTATATTATAATCAACCATTCTGTTCAGTTTCAGTTCTATAAAACGAAGGAAGTAATAGACTTTCTTTGGTTCAGTTTCTAAATTTCTGCTGCCTAAAAAAATGACACTAATTTGGATACACTAATACACATTTATGCAAGAGCCCATTAAACAGTCATAGAGAAAGGCCAATTACTCTTGCTTCTGACAACACGTCTTTTCCTGGCTAGCCCACACTGGCTCGAACCAATTCAGAGGACAAGATAACAGTTACAGTCTGCAGCACTAACTCTCCTCTTCTCCACTAAATATATTCTCCTACCAGGTTGCAAAAGGTCATTTTTAAAAATCTGCAGTGAAATTCATGAACTCTTGGGGGTAGGTGATGAATATTCTGTAAGAAAATCTACCGTTGGAATTAAATGTATTTCATCAGCATAAGTACCAATTACCCAATTACACAAATACATTTTGAAACACTGTTGGCTGGCTATTCTGCTTACTGCAGTATAAGGGCTGGTGCCAGAACCAACCTCAGATACGTTCAGCATTTAAAAAGTCAACCAAGAGACAAAGGGAATTAGAGATTTCTCTTTTCCAACTTTACTGAGATATAACTGACAGACAACACTGTGTTAGTTTCAGGTGTACAACGTGTTGATTTGATGTATATTACAAAATGATTACCACTAGGGCATGAGCTAACACCTCCATCACGTCACGTAATTACCAATTCTCTTTTGCGCGGAGACATTTAAGATCTACTCTCTTAGCAACTTTCAGGTATGCAACTCAGTATTATTAACTATAATCACTATGCTGCATATTAGACCCTCACAATTTATTCATCTTACAACTGGAAGGTTGTAGCTTTTGACCAACATCTCCTCAACCCCAACCACCAACCAAAACCAAAACCAAAACCAAAACCACCGCCAAGGCAAAAATCCTGGTAACCACCATTCTATTCTGTTTCTAGGAGTTCAGCTTTTTCTAGAGTCCATATATAAGTGAGATCACACAATATTTGCCTTTCTTGGCTGACTTATTTCACTTAGTATAATGTTCTCAAGGTCCATCCATGTTGTTGCAAATGGCAGGACTTCCTTCTTTCTCATGATTGAATAATTTTCGTGTGTGTGTGTGTGTGTGTGTGTGTGTGTGCATGTATCACATGATCTTTATCCATTCCTCTGTTGAAATATACTTACATTCTTCCCCATATCCTGGCCTTTGTGAATAATGCTGCAGTGAACACAGAAGTACAGATATATCTTTGAGATCCTGTTTTCATTTCCTTTGGATATATACTCAGAAGTGGAACTGTTGGATCATATGGTAGTTCTAGTCTTAACTTTTGGAGAAACCTTCATACTGTTTGCCATAGTAGCTGAACTAGTTTACATTCCCACCAAAAGTGCACAAGGGTGTATCTTCTTTGGTAAAATGACTACTTAAATCTGCCTATTTTTTAATTGGGTTTGTTATTTAGCTATGAGAGAGTTTTAAAATACATATTCCATATAAAATCTGTCAGATTTGCAAATATATGATTTGCAGTAAGATTACATATGATGTATATAACGTGTGTGTGTGTGTGTGTGTGTGTGTGTGTGTGTGTGTTGTGGACACAAGTCATCTATCAGATTTGCAAATATTTTCTTGGTCTGTGGCTTGTCTTATTTTCTTTTTTAAATCTTAGAGCATACGACCAGGGGAGAGGGAGACAGAGGAAAAGGGAGGAAGAGGGAGGGAGAGGGAGGGAGGGAGAGGGAGAAGGTGGAGGGAGGGAGGGAGGGAGGGAGAGAGAGAGAGAAAGAGAGAGGGAGGGAGAGAGAGAGAGAAAGAGAGAGGGAGGGAGAGAGAAAATCTTAAGCAGGCTCCACACTTAGCATGGAGCCTAGGGTGGGGCTTGATCCTACTGGGATCATGACCTCAGCCGAAATGAAGAGTCAGATGCTTAACCAACAGAGTCACCCAGGCACCTCATTGTCTTTTTATTCTCTTAATGGTGTCTTTTAAAGGGTAAAGATTTTTAATTTTGGTGAAGTCCAATTTATCCATTTTTTGGGGAAAAAAATGGAAGGTGACTTTTTTATGGAAGGTAACTTTGGTATTTATCTAAGAAACCGCTGGCTAAACCAAAGTCAAAAATACCTTTTCCTATTTTTTTCTGTACTTTTTCCTATTTTTTCTGGAAGTTTTAGAGCTTTAAATCTTATATTTAAGTCTGTGATCTATTTTAAGTTCATATTTGTGTGTGTATAAAGTTTAGGTGGAGGTTTCTTCTTTCCTACAGAAAAAAAAATTGCTGAGGCACTTGGGCGGCTGTCAGTTGAGCATCTAACTTGATTTCAGCTCAGGTCATGATCTCATAGTTCATGGGATTGAGTCCTATGTCGGGCTCCACGTTGATAGCATGGAGCCCACTTGGGGTTCTCTCTCTCTCCCTCTTTCTGTCCCTCCCCCATTCATGTATGTGTGTGCTCTCTCTCAAAATAAATAAATACAAACTTAAAAAAAAGACAAAAATTGCCAATTCCTCCTGCAACATTTGTTGAAAAGTCTGTCCTTTCTCCCACTGACCTGCCTTCGTACTCTTATCAAAATCAATAGATAAACTTAAGAGATTCTTTCTGGAGGGGCTCCTGGGTGGCTCAGTCGGTTAAGCATCCAACTTCAGCTCAGGTCATGATCTCATGGTTTGTGGGTTCGAGCCCCGTGTCAGGCTCTGTGCTGATAGCTCAGAGCCTGGAGCCTGCTTCAGATTCTGTGTCTCCCTCTCTGCCCCTCTCCCACTCGCACTCTGTCTGTCTCTTTCTCAGAAATAAACAAACATTAAAAAAGATTATTTCTGGATACTAAATTGTGTTCCATTGATCTATATGCTCTTCCCATGCCAAGAGTACAGTCTTAGTTGCTATACCTCTATGGTGAGTTTCAAAATTGAGTAGTGTGTATCATCTAATTTTGTTCCTGTTCAAAATTGTTTTGGCTGTTCTAGACCCTTTGCATATTCACCTACATTTAGCCAATCCCTACCAAAAAACTCAAACACAAAAACAAAAACAAACCTGTTGAGATTTTGATATGGAGATTGTTGAATCTACAGATGAGGGTGGGCGGGGGGAGCAGACTCTCATCTTAACAATATTGATTGTTCCAAGCCACGTTCATGGAATGTCTCTCCCTTTACTTAGGTCTTCCTACACTTCTCTCAGCAATTGTTTTTCAAGTTTTCAGCATAAAAGATTTGCTCTTTTATATTTTTCCTAAATATTTTCTTCTTTTGTAAGCTGCTATACATGAAATAGTTTCCCAATTTCATTTTTGGATTGTTTGTTGCTAATACATAAAAAAAACCAACTGATTTGTGTATAATGATCTTTTATCCTGGAAATTTGTTAAACACGCTTACTAATTTTGGTAGCGTTTTTGTAATTTCCTAAGTATTTTCTATAGAGAATCATACTGTCTATGAACAAAGCCTTATTTCTTCCTTTTCATTCTACATACCTTTAATTTCTTTTTCTTGCTTTATTTCATTAGCTAGAACCTCTATAGGATGTTAAACGGAGTGATGAAAGAATTCAGTTTATTATGAAGTATTTTGTCAACTGTAGATTTTTCATATATGTCCTTTGCCAAGTTGATGAAGTTCCCTTTTATTCCTTGAGTTTTTATAATAAGTGGGTGATGAATTTTGATACATGCTTTTTCTGCATTTAATGAGATTATCATTAACTAATCATATGAGGTTTTTTTGTGCTTTATTATATTAATATGGTATGCTACATTGCTTGATTTTGGATGTCTAACCAACCTTGCATTTTGGGGATGAATCTCACTTGGTCATACTATATCATCTTTGTTGTTGTTGTTTGTTTGTTTGTTGACATTACTACACTCACTTTGCTAATTTTTAAAAAAGATTTTTGTATCTATGTTAGTGATGAATACTGACGTGTGGTTTTCTTTTCTTGTGATGTCTTTGTCTGGCTTTGATATCAGAGTAACACTGGCTTCAAAGAATGAGTTTGGAAGTGTTCCTTTCTATTCTATATTGTGAAAGAATTCGTCTAGAATTGGTATCATTTCATCTTTAAATAGTTAATGGAATTCACCAGTAAGCCATCTGACACTGGGATTTTGTTTGTGGGAAGATTTTTGTTACTATTTCAGTCTCTTTACTTGTTATATATCTATTCAGATTTTCTACTTTTTTCTTAAGTTAATTTTGATAATTAATGCCTGTCTGAAAATTTGTCTATATTATCTAAGTTGTCTAATTTAGTGGCATGAAATTATTATATTCCATTTGTAATTTTTATTTTTGTAGGGTCAGTAATGTCCTTTCTTTCATTTCTGATTTTGATGATGTGAGCCTTCCCTCTTTTTCTCTTGGTCAGTCTGGCTAAAGGTTTATCAATTTTCTTCATCTCTTCAAAGAACCAACTTTGACTTTATTGATTTTTCTTTACTGTGTTTTTGCTTTCTATTTCATTGATTTCTACGCTATTTCCTTCATTTTCTTTTCTTTGGTTTTAATTTGGTCTTCTTTTGCTGGTTTACACTGGAAGCTTAGTTTATTGATTTGAGAACCTTTCTCTAACACAGTTATTTAAACCTACAAATTTCTTTTAAGTACTACTCCAGCTGCATCCATAATTTTTGGTATGCTGTGTTCTCATTTTCACTCAGGTCAAATATTTCCTAGTTGCCATTTTGATATCTTCTTAGATCCATGTATTATTTATAATTGTGTTAATTCCCAATAAGTTGCAGTGTTCCTCAAATTCTTTCTGCTATAGATTTCTACTTTAAGTCTGTTATGGTTAAATGGTTATGGTTTTTAAAATTATTAAACTTGCCTTCTGATACAGCATATAGTCTATCCTGGAAAATATGCCTTTTGCATTTGAAAAGAATATGTATTATGCTGTTGTTGGGTGGAGTTCTATAAATGCCATTTTACCCCAATTAAGGTCAAATTTGATAGTGTTGTTCAAGTCTTCAATGTCTTCGCTGATTCTCCGTTTAGCTATTCTATCAATTATTGAAGTGGGAGTATGAAAATCTCTAATTGTTGAATTTGACATTTCTTCTTTCCTTCCCTCAGTTTTTGGTTCATGGATGTGGGGCCACTGTTGTTAGATATATATACATTTCTCAACTGTAGTATCATCTTCATGTATTGATGTTTTTATCATTTTATCATTATATTTTATCATTTACAATTATCTTATCATTCTTTTCTACATACTAGTAATTTTTTACTAAAGTCTATTTTGTCTGATACTAATATATTTACTCCAGCTCTCTTAATGGTTACTATTTGCATGGTATATCTTTTCCTACATTTTTACATTCAACCTATCTGTACCTTTCATTTGTTGCAAACAATGTATTGTCGGACCTTGCTTGTTCATCCAATCTGGGAATCTCCGCCTTTTGACTTGGGTGTTTAGTCCACGTACCTTTAATAAAGTCATTGATTTGACTGGATTTACATTTGCCATTTTGCTATTTGTTTTCCATGTCTCAGGTCCTTTTTTTATTTTGTTTTTCTTTTTACTTTATTTTGTGTTAGTTAATTTTAAAATTTTTTAAAAATTTCTATTTATTTTTGAGAGAGACACAGAACATGAGTGGGGGAGGGGCAAAGAGAGAGAGGGAGACACAGAATCCAAAACAGGCTCAGGGTTCTGAGCTGTCAGCACAAAGCCCAACGCGGGGCTTGAACTCACGAACCTGAGATCATGACTTGAGCTTAAGTCGGATGCTTAACTGACTGAACCACCCAGGTACCCCTTAAATATCTATTTTCTAGTGTGCCATTTTGATTCTTTTTTTTTTTTTTTTTAATTTTAACTCTCTTATTGGGCTATTTTCTTAGTGGCTGCTCTGGGGATCACAGTATGCATCTCAAATTAGAACAGTCTACTCCAAGTTGATTTTGACCAAATTCTAGTAAAATACAGAAATTTGACTTCACTATAGTTCCATTTCCACCTTCCTCCTTTGTTATTATTGCCACACATATTTCATGTATATATAACATAAACCCAGCAATACAGTGCTACAAGACACACTATGCAATTTTAAATGTTTTTTAAGGAACTTAAGAGAAGAGAAAAATTATCAGTCTTTTATTTTTACCCATATATTTGCTATTTCTAACCCTCAGCTTTATTTTCTTCCCATATGTTCTCTACCTCAACGAAGTGGCCCAGCCATAGGAAATATCATAGGTTATCATAGGTGATAACCACAGAAAACATCCCAAAACTAAAGACTGTCCAGAAATCAAATTTCTGAGATAAATCACGAAGGGAAGAAACTTTTCCAAAAATGACTTAAGTACCATCGTCTCACGCAGCCTCTTAGAAGCAATCTTCCAGTGTGAAACAAAAGGGGATTTCAGCCTATGGCCTCACGTTTTTCTGTTCGGAAGGTAACTTACTACAAGTCATGAACCTCATCCTTGAGTCATTGCTGACTTCTTCTTTCCCACAGATATTTCTTGTAGTCTCATGTGCTGTACAGTTCTAAAATCCAGGTGTTTCCCTTTACGTCTCAATGAGCTGGTTCATTTCCTTGGTGTGATTCCTTGGAATGATCTTCCTCGGTATTTTTGAATGAGGAGGTTAGCAGGAGGATATCTTTCCGACCTGCAGCAACTAAACCCAGACTTAAATTTATATTGAACACCGCGCTAGGGGGAAAATCCTTCTACGTGCAAACTGTTTCAACTGTAGGATAATTAGAACTCTTAGATGTCTAAGTTTGCATTCACCAAACAAGAGTAAAATAATTATTCTTGGACCTGTTAGAACTTGACCATATATTTCATTAAGATATAATTATGGTTTCAGAACATCGCTAAGGAAATATTCCAACATGCCATATCCGTTTCATTGTATGTATAAACCTATGTATGCAATTGCTTCATAAACATAAATACATGTTTGCTTTTTATTTATTTTTTGTTGCTCTTGCTGTCATGCTGGTGGTTTGGGTTCCTTAAAATACTGCCGATACAGCTTCTCACCATTTCCAAGTAGGAATAGAATGTTTGTAGGTAGGAGGTCACTGACAGTGGGGTCTGCTTAGTACAGTTGAAAGGAAAACAAATGAAAAAAGGAAAAAAAAAAGAGAGAGAGAGAGAAAGAAAATATAAGCTAAGAAATGCTGGTGAGAACTGGAAAGAAGTTATCGGTGTCTGAGTCCTTTGCTTGATCTAATTATTGCCTAGCAGAGCAAAACCTTGGAGCCCTGAAGAGAAGGAAGAATAGAGAATGAGGTTCAGAGGAAAGTCTAAAGAAATTGTATGTTAGTCACCAACGTGCTTTAATTAAAAAAGGTAAAAAGGACATTCCTCTCCCTCTAAACAAAAGGCCCATTGAAATGGAAACTAATGACATCTTCAGGAAAACAGAAAGGGTTTGATGCGGAAAATAACTAACATCCTACACAGTAATATTTTGTGATTGGCAAACAGAAAGCAATAGTTCAAAATTTATCAAGCTTATCAGTTCCACCTAATTAAGGATAGAGCCAGAGGGTATCGTAAACAAAACCCTAATAACTCACTTTTCAGCTCTGGCCCCAGTGAAATCTAATATCCTTCTGGAAATGTGCTCAGTGGTCTCTGCTCATCTTGACCTTTGTCAAAAAGGCGACCACATGGAAACACTGCGCTCTGTGGAGGCGAAGGACAAAATTATTTGGAGATTACATTCTGGTCGTTTATGACCAGACTCTTGTCTCCAGCCAGAACACTGCCAGAGGATGCATGAAATTTGTATGTGGTTCCTTGAGAACCTGGAGGATAATGTAAGAATTTCTATTTCCATTATTGCCGCCATCTCCACTCCATTTGCTTCAAAATGAAGCCCAGCATTTCCCCCAGAAACCACCCCCCTCAACTTAGATGCTGCACAGTGAAAGTTGTATGTTCATCAGGGTGCTTGGGTGAGGGTCACGAAAGGTTCTCTGAAGCTTAAAATTAGAAACAGTTTAGATATTCGGTGAATGCAAATCCAAAGACACTCGGGCTCCTTACTTTTCATCTTCCACCCGTGTCCCAAATTCTCTTGTCTTCCGAAGTCACTTCGTATCCCCTTTCAGTCTTCTTTCGGCCAGAGAGAAGAGTGTTATGACTAGACGTTTGTGTCTACCCAGATTCGTATGTTGAAGTCCTAACCCCCAAAATGTGATGGCATTTGGAGATGGAGCCTTTGAGAGGTGATTCAGTTTGGTGGGATTATAAGGGTGGTGCCCTCATGATGGGAACAGTATTCTTAGAAGACAAGGAAGAGGCCACAGCCCCTTATTTCTCCATCATGTGAGAACACAGTGAGAAGGTGACCATTTGTAAGCCAGGAAGAGAATTCTCAGCACAACCCAACATGCTGGCACCCTGATCTCACTCTTGCAGACTCTAGAAGTATGAGAAATAAATATCTGTTGTTTAAGCCACCCCATCTATGTATTTTGTTGTGGCAACCCACACAGACTGAGAAAGGGAGATGTCCTTGAGAAGAGACGGTTGTCCTTAGACCACATCTCTGTGTCACACTGAGATATGGGTGGCCATAGGAGCCAGCAGCCAAGGGGAACAGGGCAACGTGAGTCAGGCAGGTAAGACATTTCTGGCAAGAGTGCTTGTGACTGGAGGGCCAGGTAGATAAATGAGTCAGACGCAGGAACCCCACTTCTCAAAGGCATCAAATGCAAGAGGGAGCAGGCAAATGCTGGATATACTGGGTGATAAGTCACTGGGTACTCTTTGGCCAAGAGTTCAGAGAAGCAGAGAGAGAACTAGAAAAGGCCTGAAGTGGATGCATCCTGGATCTGGCTCCCTACAGGGTGGTCAGGGTCCTATGCTCCATAGCTTTGATCTTCTGCAATGTCCTCCCATCATAAGTAGCCTAATAAGTGATCCCTGGGAGTGGGACTGGCCCCACGCGAGGTGGTCATAACCTGGAATGATAAAGTCTAAGAACTCAGAGCTAAGAGAAATAAGAGAGATCAGTGAGCCATCCTGAATTATGCAGAGGCCAAGGAGTCCCCAAAAGACTAGATGATATTTTTACTCCAAGGTTATAACCTGAGGAGTTACAAAACTAGTTAAGTTACAAAACTTAATGCCCACTTCAGAGCTTTGCCCATTACCCCACGATATCTTGTGTTACACAGTGTGTGAGACTATCACACAGCCTTTTGGCTTAGATCTCAGCCTACTGTCCAGGCACAATCTTGTCTCAAAGAAATAATTCCTTAATGGAGAAGTACTTTGGGGCCAATAATGGAAGACCCAGAATGCAAACTTATGGTACTGGATTTTTCTAGAACTCAAGTGTCTTCATATGAAAATGTTAAAGGCTCCTGAAAATTATAAGTAAGGAGTGTATGTGTGTGCATGCACGCACTCACACGTTTTCCTGGAAAGAGCTTTTATTTAAAAAAAAAAATTATCATGTAGGTTAAGAACCAATGTTGTAGATAAAAGGGAGTTTAGCTGGAGAATGCCATGGCCCAGAATCTTTCCTCCTGGGTTGTAAAGAAGTTGAAATTCCGCTTATAAAGTATTACTTTTAACAACCATCGTTACTTTCAAAGAACGTTAAGGGTTTTTGTTTTTGTTTTTTTTCTGTCTCTTATACCCTCTCAAAGAAATATATTATGTTACTGTCAGAAACCCCTTGTGAGCAAATACTCCCATTCTTTCCAATTAAAGCCATGTTGTCAAGATGAGGAAACCCATTCACAGGTCTGAGAGTGCCAAGGAACTCGTTCTGTGCAGGCAGAGGAGAAAGGAAGGTTACCCCGTCTACCCCAGCCCTCACCTAGTGTTCTGGGAAACCATACTTCAGGGTCCGGTTTGCTACTGTGCCACTCTGCCCTTCCACCATGCGTGACAGGAGAGTTGCCCGTTCCCAGTCCATCTGCAGGGATCGCCCTCGGCAGCACTGAAAAGTAGGCAAAGTTTGCCTCCATTAGTCTCTGCAAACTTTCTGGCTTTGGGCTTCTAAAAATTGAATCTGACAGTTAAGCACTTTGTGGTTTTCAAATCATATTGCCTGTCTCGCCATAAAATCCTCCTCTTAACCAAGCCCCTTCTTCCTGCTTCATTGACATCTTCAGTGCCTCCTCTCTGTCACTGCCATCCTAAGATACAGATTCGCAACTGGGTCTGGGACATTTGCACCTTTGGAAATTTCTATCAGTGTGCTACTTCTCCCAAAGCTTGCTAAAGTATAGAATTTATATCTAGATGTAGAATAAAAGGCTTTCTCGGGGAGTAATACTGTGAATAAACGATGTGGAGAGCTAGGGACATTTTCTGAGTGCCTACAAATCATGCCAGAGGGTCCTGCCTGTAGGAAAAAGCCGTCTTGCCCATATGCACCTGTAAGCTGGGGTACTGAGAATTTTCCTTTAACACAAAATGTTCGGAACGAAAGTGAAGAATCCTGGCTCCAAAATAGTTACACAGAAATCACCACAAAATCTCCTCAAATACGTATTTAAAAAAATTTTTTTTTAAATCTGTAGTTTTGAGAGATGGAGAGATGGTGTGAGCAGGGGACAGGCATAGAGAGAGGGAGACACAGAATCCAAAGCAGGCTCCAGGCTCCGAGCTGTCAGCACAGAGCCCGATGCGGGGCTCGAACCCATGAACCGTGAGATCATGACCTGAGCCAAAGTCAGATGCTTAACAAACTGAGCTGTCCAGGTGCCCCTCAAATATGTATTTTAAATCTGTTGACAATTTCTCTCTAAGTACTTGTGTGCATATATGATGAATCAATCTATTTAGCACTAAAAAAAAAAAAAAAGGCTAAAGAAGAAATTCTCAGTTCTACATGCAAATGTTTATTTTTTTAAAAAACGCAGATGTTGCTTGGCTCACAGATCCGCCAGGCATGTAGAAGATCACTTGACACTAGGACTCCCACAAGGAACTCTGAGGGGCCAGGGATTGTGGGCTCATTTTTCATACAAGCCAGAGAATTGTTTTAAATCCCTTCCACACAATTTTATTTGCAGAAGTCCTGCTAATGCAAACCATACTGTCTTGAGTTCGGTAAATAGCAAACACAAAATGACTCAGCCTTTTTAAAGATATTGTTCCTTCGCTAACTTTGAGAGAGGAACCAGAACACCATTTTGAACGCTGGAGAAGCCCAAAGCCAGCTTCCAGATCTTTCCCCGCGGCCACTGGGGAACGCAAGCCTTCACCTTGATTGCCTTGGAAAAGGGGCAGCATTCTACCATTTTTAAGTCTGATGTGGTCATTTCCAGTCTGCTCTGTCCTGGCCAGAAGCACATCGCCAAGTTCTCTGTTTTTCTAAAGGCTGAACAAGTATGGCTTACAAAAATTCATTCTGACAGGGAGTTTGAGGACTTCAAATCACATGGTATGCCTTGCTGTAGAATTCTAACATTGTAATCAAAACGGTCTGTTTTCGTGAAATCTAATTTTGACCAACTAGTTACAGGCAATGGGCATTATCAGACGGGAAATTCCATAATCCAAACAGACCACTTATCCATCTTCTGCATTTCAGAAGAATCCTTGATGGGAGTTGAGTTTTTCCAGTTTTCTTCTATATCCATTGATCTGCTGTGTGACGTGCAACATCCCTCTCCCAGCTTCAAGTTCCATTATCTGGACAAGAGACTCAACAATGCCTGCCCCTCCCACCAAGGAAGTAGGAAGAGCATTCTAACATGATCCTGGGCGATTTGTGGCCCCCTTCTCATGAAAGTAACCCCTAGAACCACCCCAAAACACCAAAGATGAGAGAATTCTGGTTCTGAAACCAGAAGATATCTATAACTCACACAATAACAGATAAAGACAGAAAGAAAACAGAGGAGCGGTCAATATCACAGAGGAGGGAAAATGCAAACTTAAATGTTGGCAGGGATGGCCATGGTGAGAAATAAGCCATTCATTATCTCAGAAATCTGGCAAAGGTACTAGAGATAATCACTTTTCAGCATGAAGGAGGTACATATGCAATAGGAGATAAGCACAGGGAAACTGTTCGGAGTTTTGCATGGAAAACAAGTTGCCCCTGGTCTCCTTCTCAACATTTATTGAGGGAAACATCCAAAATAGAGAAAACTATAAAGAAATACCTCTCCCCCCAAAAAACTCAGAGGAAATTAAAGTAATGCAGAAAGAAGAAAACTTCACGATACTACACGCATGAAATAATAAGATGCCATTCAATCATAATCATAATAATCAGCATTTAAGAGCTCCCAGAAGTTAAAAACATGAAAGCCAAACTTGCAAATTCAATGCAGACTTTCACAAAATGATAAAGATGGACAAGAGGACATAAAAGGCAAGAAAAATTAAGGGTTAGATGAGAATGTCCAACATCCAAAAGATAAAAGTCCCGTTCAAGCTGAAAATGTGCGTGACTGAATATTTTTTAAATGACCTACATCAAGATGCATTATCATATTTCAGAACTCTAGAAACAAAGAACGGGTCCTAAATATTTCTAAAAAGGGAATCTACATTATACCCAAAAGAGCAGGAGTCAGAGCAGCACTGGGCATTGTGTTAGTCTGCTCAGGCTGCCATAACAAAATAGCACTGGCTGGGTAGTTTAAACAAAAGAGATTTATCCTGCCATAGTTCTGGAGGCTGAAAATCCAATATGGTGGTGGTAGCACGGTCAGGTTCCGGTGACAGCTCTCTTCCTGGTTTGCCAACGGCCAACTTCTTGTTGTTGCCCTCACGTTCTTCTGTGCATGTAGAGAGAGAAGGAGGTCTCTCTCTTCCTCTTTTTATTAGGAACCCACCCTTGTGACCTTCTTTAATCTTAATTACCTCCTAAAAGCCATATCTCCAAATATAGCCACATTAGGGGTTAGGGCTTCCACATATGAATTCAGTACTCAGCAGGCATCTAAACACCAATATTAGAAGCTAGGAGATAGTGGACAATTGCCAGGGATGGGGCAGGGAGGGGAATCACTAGGCAGGTAATTCCTCAAAAACAGCAACAGTGTTCAAAGGAGACTCTGCAGGTACAAAATATGACAGATGTCCACCAACAGTTTACATGACATATTAAAGTTTCACACATGGGTTGAATTTTTTAAAAGTGGGAAAGAGAATGGAGAGGAAAGGAAGCATAAGGGCTAAAATACTATGGATCCCAAAAGGAACTCAGTAATATCTAAAATTGATTGATCAAATACAGTAAAACATTGGATTGCAAGTAACTTGTTCTGTGAATGTTCTGCAAGACGAGCAAACATTTCTAATAAATTTTAACTTGATAAATGGGCCGTATCTTGCAATACAAGTAGTAAATGACGCTGAATGTCACATGATCACAACTGAGGCAATCGTTCTCTCTCACTCGCTGCGAGATTGTGGGTGATCGAATCCCATGCTCGGATGCTGGGTCTCAGGCCGCGGTGTTTGGCAGAAATCAGTGATTTTTCAGAATGTTGGAAGGCGCTCACAATAGGCACTAGTGTATTTTTTGTTACTTCCAAGCACCTGTGGACAATCCTTTGCTTTTCCAGAAAGAGTGAGCTTACGAACACTTTGCTTTATTCTAGGTCAGGCTGCCTACAGACAAAGACCCTTTCCTCTGCTGCCTTATTGCCAGTTACACTAAATACAGCATAGGACAAGAGTTTATTAATACTGTACTGGAGTCAACATCCATTAGTGACAGTGAAAGTCGTCCTACACAATAACCCTCCTCTCTCTTATCTTCCTGACACTAGCCACGAAGGTTTTCAAAGGTAAATACAGGTTAATTTTTCTTTATATTTTGTATTTTATTTATGATTTTGTGTTATATTACAGTACGGGTATCGTTTTTTATATGAATATTTTAGGGTTGTGGAATGAATCATCTTAGTATTTATTCCTTATGGGGAAATTTGCTTTGATATACAAGTGCTTTGGATTACAAACATGTTTCTGGAACAAATAATGATCACAAACCAAAGTTTTACTGTTTAGCTTTATAGATTGTGACACAGATACTCTATGGTGACCTCAATGTGTGATGCCCTTGGATACCTCCTCCTTTTAAGAGAGGCTAGAAGCTGACTTGATAAACAAAAGGGAGATTGTCCTTGGTGGGCCTGAATTAATCAGGTGAAAGTCTGTGAAGCGAGAGGCCGAAAGAAGTGAGAGGCCCAAGTGGCAGCGAACATTGGGTGGCCTTGAGGAGCTGAGGGGAGGCCATGGTGGACAGCCAGCAAGAAAATGAGGACCTCAATCCTACAACTTCGGCCAACAGGCATGTGAGCTTGGAAGAAGATTCTGAGCTCAAGAATGTAACACGGCTCAGCTGACATCTTGGTTGTGGTGTCGTGAGACCCTGAGGAGAGGACACAGTAAGGCTGTGCTTGGACTCCTGACCTACGGAGGTAATGAGCTAAGAAAAGTATATCATGTTAAGCCACTAAATCTGCAGCAACTTACTATGCAACAGTACTTAACACACAGTTGTAGGATTTAGAAATATGAAGAAATGTGCCAAAAGGCATTAACATAGTTACCTTCGATATGCTGAACCAAGAGGGGTGGGGTGAGGTGGCTGACTGGTGAACAGGGACTATTTCAACTGTTGTTGTTATAAGGTTTTTATTACTTGACCTTGAAAACCATATCCATGCATTACTTGGGGGAAAAACAAGACCCTAATTTTCACAGAAGCTAACGTGAGGGAAATTTGAAGATTATAGGACTCATTTTCAAATGAAACGGGACAATGTATGTAAAAGTGCTTAAAAAATTAAAAAGTACTGTACAAAGATAAGGACTTATAATTAAGTTTCAAGATCTCAGTTTGTCATTAACTGAATATTTGTGTTCCTCTAAAACATTCATATACTGAAACCCTAACCTGCAGTGGGGCTGTATTTGGAGACGGGGACTCTACAGAAGTAAATAAGTTCAAGTGTGGTCATAAGGGTGGGGCCCTGATCCAATAGGACTAGTGTCCTAATAAGAAGAAACACCAGACAGCTCCTTCCCCCTCTGAGTGTGTGCAAACCAAGAAAAGGCCATGCGTTGACACAGTGAGAAAGAGCCTGTCTGCAAGCCAAGAAGAGAGCTCTCTCCGGAATCTGAAATGGTCAGAACCTTGATCATAAACTTCTAGCCTCCAGAACTATAAGAAAATAAATACCTCTTGTTCAAGCCACACAGTCTATGATATTGTGTTATGGCTCCCTGAGCAGACTAATACACAGTCGAATATTCCAGCGTGTTTTGTAGATGAATATGACAATGTTTAAAGTTCATTCTAATTATTAAATTTAAGTAGTGCTTTTAAAATGGAAAATACTGTTTCATGGGTGGGAGCAAATAAAACAAGGGCTTCCTGGATATAACACATGAGTTCAACCTGAAATTTCTATTGCTAAGTGACGACACATGTATCCAGAAAATAGCAAAAATACGGAAAAGGACACAACAAAGCAATTATCTGATAAGGATGTGCACTAACGGTTTCACACAAAGATGCTTCCTGTGGTATCACGTGTCATAGTGAAAAACTGGAGACAAGCTAAATGACCAATAATTAGAACATTAGTTAGATAAATTATGTCACTGCCACCCGATGAAGTATAATGTGATCATTTTAAAATCAGTTCTACAGGAGTAATTAACACCTTAAGAAAACATGAACAATATAGTTCAGGGGGACGTGTTACAAAACAGTGTGAGCAATACAATCCGAGTTGGGAGTGTGTATATATTTGTGAATGATCCATGCCAAGATGCTAATAGTTATCACTAGGAGTAGAAGTAGTTTTATTTTCTCATTAGGGCTTTTCTACGTGTTCTAAATATTCTGTAATACACATGCTTGCTTTTGTACTGTATATATATATATATATATATATGCATATATTTTTTACTCGGAGACCCCATTATGATAATTTGCCTTTCATTAGTTCTCAGAGAATTTGACAAGTTGGTTCTTATATTTTAATGCAGCAGATAAACTCAAATTCAGTTCTGTCTAGCTGATTCTCTTCTAGTAGATGAGAAATGCCAGGGGGTTCCAAGTCTTGCTAATCACAAAAAGCAAAGGAAGTTGTGGTCACAAGCAATCAGCGGACAGTGTAGAGATCCATTCTGGGGCTTTGCAGCTGCTGATGCACTAGGTGGCCCGCCATGTCCACCCTATGGCACATGGCTTCCGAGACTGGAAAGTGTGTTCAGAACATAGCAAATTCTTCTGGGGCAAACTTACTCTGTTCTTCTAGGGACAGAGGGTTTGGGCAATGCTTTCTGCCCAAGATTTAAACGGAGTTTCGAAAGGAGAAGTGGATAGGATACTCAGCTCTCTTAGCCTTCTTGCCTCCCTCATTCCTTCTCTTCAGTTCCTTCTCCTTACAGCAAAAAACTCACTTCACTCAAAGAGGGGGACACTTGACTCTTGAAGCAGTGGGTGAACCACCTCTCAGTGCAGGGCTGAGAACTGTGTGGGCAGAGCCCTCTTAAAGGAAGCAGATGTTCCCAGGAGTTGGTAAAACTGTGGAATTATAGTGGTAATAATTAATCTGTTGTAATTTTTCCCTCACCAGCATTTGCTGAAACTGTTCCAATAAGCACAGATTTGACTCATTAATTCACAATTTTTTTTTTAAAAGGAACCATTTCCATTAAGAAAGGAAAGTGAATGGTGTTGACAATCATTGATAAGCCTGTAATTAACTGGAAATGATGCTTCTTCCCTCTACAAACAAGGGAGGGAGATATACCATAATCAGGGATACTCTAAAATTTCTGAGCCACCCAGCAAATGAGGTCTTTGTCTCTAGACCTCCTCAGTCACCAGTATCCCACGCCACCTCCATTTGGGACTCTTTCTGCTCCACCTAGAATCCTACCATAGAACTGCCTGGCAGATAATTCTGGTGATCAAGATGTAGGTGATCAAGGTGGAGGCCTCTCATTTCAAGGGCCTCCAGGAGTCATCCAGACAATTCTAAAGATTAAGGTGGTCTTCCCTTCTCGCCGCTCCATTTCCTGCCTAACTCCCTCTCTTTCTCTCCCACCACCAACTGTCTCTTATGAAGCAGCAACCTTAACTCAACTTGTACAGGTCCATCTGGCCTCACACAGGGGAGGTAATACTGGGTTGAGCTTCAGAGAAGGGGATGTGGGCAAGTCCTTCAACCATCTCTGCATCAGCCGCTCCTTACCTCACAGCAGCACATACTACTTCAGTGATCCTCAGGTGGGGTTGGCGGAAATAGTATGTCCCCTCTCAGGAGAAGGCATCAGAATAGAGACCTGATGTGTGGAAGTTGGCAAAGCATACTTCATTGATCTAATGTTTATTGACAAAAACTCCAAAAGCCAAGTTCAATGACACTGGTTTAGCTGGTGGGGATCCACAGAGGATAAAATAAGGAAGTATTACATGAGTTTGAAAAGAATGAGAAACACAGAAGCATTGCAACTCAAATTGAACCAAAGAAAATCTAATAAGAACTCCTGGGGAATAAAATCAGAACACTCAATGGGCAATCATTTAATCATTAATGTTGTATCTTTTTGCAAAACCTTCTGTGATACCGCTGGGTATAAGGTAAGGACTCCAGGTGACACCCTCAAAGCTCTCCTAGTGCTTAACAATTCTTGACACATCCTCTCTCTAGACACTCAGCAGGGCTGAGTTCCTTTTTGGAAGACAGAAAAATAGATTGAGTGGCGTTATGGGTTGAATTGTGTCCTACCCAAAATATGTTGAAGTCCTAACCCTCTAGTATCTCAGAATATAAAATCTTTGAAAATAGAGTTGTTGTAAATGTAATTAGTTAGGTCAGGATAAAGTCCTACTGGGGTAGCATGGGCCCTTAATCCTGTATGACTAGTGTCCTCGTAAGAAGAGAGGAAGAGACACAGACACGCAGAGCAAGAAAGCCACGTGATATTAAAGGCAGAGGTTGAAATGATGCATCTATAGGCCAAGGAACGCTAGGGTCTACCAGAAGCCAAGGAAGAATCCTCCCCTAGAACCTGCAGACAGAGCATGGCCTTGTCAACTCCCTGATTCAGATGCCTAACCTCTAGAACCGTAAGAAAACACGTCTGTTGTTTCAACCCGCCCAGTTTGCGATACTTTGTTATGGCAGCTCAATACACTGGGTGACAGGCTATGGCAACTTTCCTCCAACAATCTGTTAGGAATGCAGTCGCTCCAGCATGCACTTGGTCTGGTTGAGGATGAGGAGGACTAATGGCAGTGGGTGGGCTTCCTGGGCGTGAAGTACAGATGAGGCAGGTGTTTCATTTTTACAAAGAAGAGTAGTGAGATCCTGCCGGTGGAGATATTCAAACGTAGACGGACGCCCGTTCAGCAGAGATGTTGAAAAGGATTTAGTTTTCTATATGAGGATATGGACTCTAGAATTATCTTGAACTGTCTCGCCTCCATCCAGAAGGTCCCCCATGAGAGGTATGCAAAATCCACGTGGAACCACGCTAAATCTTTTTTGGTCATGGCCCAGTCAAAAATAAAAATGTTTCTTATTGGGTGCCTGGGTGGTTCAGTCAGTTACGTGTCTGACTCTTGATTTAAGCTCAGATCATGATCTCACAATTCATGAGTTTGAGCCCTGTGTTGGGCTCCATCATGCGGAGTCAGCTTGGGATTCTCTCTCTCTCCCTCTCTCTCTGTCCCTCCCCTGCTCTCTCTCTTAAGATAAATAAATAAATAAACTTAAAAAAAAAAAAAAAAAAGAAAGTGCTTTGCAGGTTGTACCAAAAAGCCTGGAATATTGCTTGGTTGTTTCTATCTTTTCCATCTAGAAAATATTCTAGGCCTCTTGACATAGACTTTTGCCGATGCTTTCAAATAAGTATCATGTGTTGAGCACTAACCATGTTCCAAATTCTAAGTTAGTTTCCTTTTACACTTAGAGTCATATTTAATCACGTGCATTTACTCCAAGATGTGCCACGTATTAGCATGACTAAGATAGCATGGTAACACCCTTCTAGAAAGACGAGGCAACTTTTCTCAAGAACCATCCTGCACAGGTAGATAACTCACGCTCAAGGTTCATGAATCACTTCAACTTTGACCCATCCAATGTTCACTTGCAGACATAAACCAGTGTAGGATCTTGTCCTAGTAACTGCAGAGGTGGGCCAGGGAGAAGTTCCAATACCAGAAATGGCAGACCACATCTGGGCTCTGCAGCAGTGGAGGATGCAGGACATTAGTATTCAGCATCACTCATTTAGACTCATTTAGACCAAACAGATGCTGTGTGGTATACACAGTGATCTCATTAAGGGTATGGGCTCTCTTTTTAAGTATAAGCAATTATTATCCATTTTCATTGCAACCACTTAGCTTCTGTAGAGCATTTTAAGAGTTTGTAATAAAATCAGGAGATAATATGACTTTTACTAACATTTATAGAAGGTATAAAGATCATCATGCAATGATTAATACCTATGTTCCCATGTTCCCAGTTTAAGAAGAAGTTGGCCGTTTTCTTCTCCTCCGATGTAACAACACGAGTTTGAGAGCTATCCTGAAAGGGGCTCTGAGGGAAGTCTCCAAATACACAAGGCTGAGCTGATTCAAACGAGTGCAGACCTGTGCAAACTGCGGAACTAAGTGTGCCCCCATTCCTCTGGTCTGTGACACCTACCAACCCTCAGAAATTTCTAAACCTACTCCCTTCCAAACCAAGGTTTCTAATTACACACCAGAATAGCATCGTTGTCATGTGAGCATGGGTTAGAGATGCCTCTGCCCATGCAAAGCCAAACTCTTCATCTCAGACTTACTGCCAGGCTCCGTGGCTGTGGGGACTCCTGTTCTACATTCTATCCCAGCCTCTGAGCTCAACGGTGCCAGGTGCAGCAGCAACACTGGGAGTCACAGTGAAACGCTGGAGTGACAGAAACCCCAACCCGTGGAGTGTCTTTGATAGGGGATGACTGTTTGCATGCCTGAGGTAGAAATAATTCATGAGTATTGACAACACTCTAGCCAGAAAGGCAGAGGGAAAGTGCGTCCACATACACACATAACCCAGGAGACAGCTCCTGGACCTCCTTCCCAGAACCTCCCAGAAAGCTCTCCACAACCAGTGGGCCCAACTCTTCCCCATCGTAACTCTAATCTGCCAATGCCAGAACCCATAAAAATATCCTCCAGCTTTCAGTGGATCAGTTTTCTCAGGATAATCACATCTTTCAAATACTTTCCTGCCTGTCAGCATTTTAAAGGGTGAAGATGAACCATGAATCTTGCTTTCAGAAAAGAGTCCATTCCTGTGATCTGTTGGCTAAAACACATAGCCCCTTTCTGAAGCTTAGTCTAAGCGATTACTACTAACACAGTAGTATTAATCTATTAATTGGTTGTAGATACTTAAAATTTTAGTTCATGTTGTTAATTAATGTGAAAACCATTTAACCCGTGTCCATCAACTGATGAATGGATAGCCGAAATGTAGTATATCCACCAATGGATAATAGACATAAAAGGGATAGAAATACTGATAGAAGCAGACACAAAAGTCACATATTATATGATCCCATTTATGTGAAATACACAAAATAGGCAAGTATCTATAGAGACAGCAGATTAGTGGTTACCAGCAGCGAGGTGGAGAGAAGGCAGGGAGTGCTTATTTAATAGGTAAGGGGTTTCCTTTCGGGGTGATGAGAAGTTCTGAAACTAGACGGCGTTAATGGTTGCACAACATCACGAATGTAATGGCCGCTAGATCGCATCCTTCAAGATGGCCACAACAGTCAATTTTATGTTCCACATATTTTATCACGATATTTAAAAAGGATTTAACCTCTGGGTTCCCATTTCCTCATTGATATTCTCAGATGTATTTTCTTTGGTACGTTATAGAAAACATAGAATAGACTGCTTTGTGAAAATCGTTGCAGAAAGAAACCCATAAGTAAGCGCAACTCAAGAATCACCATGCTGAGCACACACTCAGTGGCTGACACCGCCCAAGACACCAGGTCACTGGGACAAGATGGTAAAGGCACCCCCCCACACATCGCGAACCCTACAACTTCCTTATTCTCTCTCAACCCCCATCCCGGGAGAACAACGGCTCCTACGATAAATGGCTGGTCACGATTCACAATCAGAACACTATTTAGAGGCAGTTGTGGTTGTTCCTAATGTATTCTAGGTACCTGATATGCTCAGAGCACAAGACAATTTTTTCACACGATTGAACTCCTTAGGGCCTGTCTTCTAGACCATTTTGTTGGTTTAAAAAACACCATTGCTCAATCATTGCCAAGTGTGCCCATGTGCCCGGTGGGGAAAAGAAGGGAAATTTGGTTCACTGTGCTAAGATTTGCCTTTTAAATTTCAAACTACATCTTTTATTTCTTTCAGCAACATCAAGCGTTAGCATGCCACTTGCCTCTCTGTTTCTAGGAATGAAGACTAGAAACCTTAATATGAAACATTAACTCAGTGGGCTGGTCCAGCAGAGTAATAGATCTGCTATTACAGGGACAAAACCCTGCCTGGGCTTCCTCAACTCACAATAAAGCGCCGTGGTTCTTTTATTGAACCAATAGCATTTAAGTCCCAAATATATCTATGCAGAAAATAATGGCAGCTCCTCAAACAGAAGACTGAAGGAACGATTCAGTACCAGCGCTGAAGGGCCCTGGTGCTAAAGGTGAAAATAACAGGTTGGATTAGAAAGAGCTGCTGAGACCGAAAGCAATCAATGACACCTCAGAAGTGCTTATTTGAGCTGGGATCTGTCCTATTTTACATGCAAAGCACGCTGCATTAGCAACCAGATGGTATCTTCCTTTTCCTGGTGGACTTCCTAGAATTCCCGGAAGATTCCTGCCTGAATTAGTTCACTTTCTCTGGCCAGCCTAATAAGATTTCAGCTAGCTGACAAGTCTGAAGTGCAAGGAAAAATGAATCCCAACAGATAAGCACAACTATTTATTGGGCTTATTAAGAAGAGAGGAGAAAGAAAAGAACAACGTGGGCATCAATATAGTTGATACCTTTGAGCCTCATTCCTTTTTTTAACCCCGGAGAACTCGTAAAATCCCAGGTCTGGGAGGGATACCAGAGGTCAACAATTCAACATGCTGGATTAGTTATCTACCGCCACCTAACAAATGACACCAAAACTTGGCTTGAAACGGCATCGTTTATAATCTCACAGTTTCTAACCGTCAGGAATCTGGGTGCAGCTTACCTGGGTCTTCTGCCTCAGGGTTGCCGAAAAGCTGCAATCCCGGGGGTGGGGACAGAGGTTGTGGTCATCTGAAGGCTGGACTGGGGAAAAATCTGCCTCCAAGTCCGCTCTAGCGATTGTTGGCAGGAGTCAGTCCTCATGAACCGTTGGCAGGGGGCCTCCCTCTGTTCCTTCCAATGTGAGTCTCTCCACACAGCAGCTCCCAATATGGCGGCTGACTTCATCCAACAAAGAAGAGCACAAGAGAAGGAATACAAACAACACAGAAGTCACCATCTTTTGCAAACTAGCATTTTTGGGAAAATAAGTAAAGTTATGCACCATAAGATGGCCGACAGGACTAACATAAGCTCTAGTCCCCAGCTTAGAGATTCCTCTTCCGGGTTCTTCTTTCTGCCCCACTTGCTGCATATACCAAATTACTACTAATGTGGAATGCAGAAGTAACCGATGATAAATTGTTCCCCATGCTTGTGCTTGGGACTCAGACCTCTGCAGAAGGATCTCCTCTGAGCCCGCTGGTGTGAAATAAAACCCCGATCCGCCAAGATCTCTGAGTGTCGTTTGGTGGTTCCCCTCCAGCAATCCAGCCTGGCTCCATAACAATATCAGACATGATATCCCATTACGTCCTCTATTTATTAGAGGCAAGTCATAAGGTTCAGCCCGCACTTAAAAGGGGGGATTCCACAAGGGCCTGAACACCAGGAGGTGGGGTCCCTGGGGGCCATCTAAGAGGCTGCCTGACATCTATGCCCGTTAAACCCTTTTATCTTCCCCACAGACTCCTCAGTGGCTTTTGCTTTAACTGCTTCTGCCATGAAGAGCTGACTCACAGCCATCTGAGAGCCCTAACTAGTTAAGGAGCTCTCCTGGTTAACCTACCTGCTACTGTTTGGATTCAGGAGATTCTGTTTACTACCCAGAAACTCTTCAGAGACCCTTGAATTTGAGAGATTTATAAGGGAAAGGTTTAGAAATGGGCACTGTGCTCGTGTGACAAGATCTGGGAGTTGCAATAGTGTAGTTATTGTAAGGGGAAGTTTTAACACACCATTTAGGGTAATCTCAAGCATCGTGGATATTAGAGACCAGCTGAGTTAAGGGAAAGCCAAGAACCTTGACCTCCCCATGGCCAAGTTCCTCTTAATCAGCCCCATCCTGGGCTTTCCAAACCATTTTAGAGATGCATACAGTTTTGTCTGCTTGTCCTTAAAGCTTTTAGGGAACGTTTAAAACAACTCTGGACTGTGCTGTCCCTACAGAGGGTCAAAGGCAGGGGGCCAAGGACGGTTGCCTGAGTTCTGAATCTGAATCCCAGAGCTCTCTGTAAAAGGGGTGGGGGCCTCAAGACAGCTGTGGTGATAAGCTGGAAAGGCCTTCCAATGAATCAGGAAAGAAAAAAGCCAAAGAACCTGAGGATACAGTCACATCATAAGCCTCGGAGGTCTTGATTTCCTAAGAGACTGCATTGCATCCGGTCAGAAGGGGTTAGACAGGCATAGATATGGACTGAAGACAGGCAGTAGGAAGGGCAAGAGGGGTCAGAGGCCTGGGGCCTGGTCGGCTCCTTTCTACCACCTTTCAGTGGTCACATTCATCCTTCCTGGCAGAAGGCCAATATGCCGCATTTAAAATAAGGAACACATGGGGCGCCTGGGTGGCTCAGTCAGTTGGGCATCCGACTCTTGATTTCGGCCCAGGTCATGATCTCATGGTCTGTGAGTTCTTTGCTGACAGTGTGGAGCCTGTGTGGGATTATCTCTCTCTCTCTCTCTCTCTCTCTCTCTCCGCCCCTTCCCTGCTCACTTGTGAGCCCAAGCTCTCTCTCTCAAAGTAGATAAAAACTTTAAAAAATAAATAAAATAAAATAAAATAAAATAAAATAAAATAAAATAAAATAAAATAAAATAAA
>NW_024412467.1:5598102-5658519 GCF_014898765.1 Herpailurus yagouaroundi
AAATAAAATAAAATAAAATAAAATAAAATAAAATAAAATAAAATAAACCAAGGCATCCGTGTGGGAGCTGGGTGGGATGGGTGAGGGAGGGAGAAGTGAAGGGTAACTCATCATGAGTCTGTTCCTTGCTCCATCACCTCCATGTTGTCTCAAGTTCCGTGATGGCATCCTGAGGCCTAAACTGGGGGACGGTCACATTATTCATGGATTCAGAGTGTTTGTAGCCAAAATCTAACTGACCAACTTAAAAAAAAAAAAAAAAAATCACCTAATGAATTAGAAAGCAGAGACACCCGGACAGACATGGTTGCAAATGGAACGCTGTACCGAGGTGAAGGTAAAATGCCCCCGGGGCCCATCTGCTGAAAAGGTTATTTCCAGTTAGTGCAACGATAAGATAGCTGGTTGAGGGTGCACTCATGTGCTGTCATGTTTTAGCTTCTCTCTTTGCCATTTACACTCTTCTCCAGCAGTGCACCATGACCGCTCCATGGGGCTGTCCTCAGCTTCCCAGATGATAGCACCCACCAACGGGAGTTAGATTTTTGTCTCTGGCTGAATCATAAGGACAAGAGGCAAAAAGTGCAAGGGCTGTAACAGCTCTCTAACCCCAATGCTTCTCAAAATGCCCTGGAGCAAATTCAGCGTGCTCATTCAGCTTCCGATGCTGAGTCACCCGGACGAACTCAAATCCCAAACCAGTGTAAGAAACACCCTTCCAGAGCTGATGAGAACGCACAGGGTGCACTTCTCCAAGATGTGCTATTGAGAACCTGTCAGCACTGGCCCTCTGGAGACACGTGAATGATAGTGGGTGCAGGGATATAACGAACCAGAACCCAAACTTGCCCGATAAACCTAAACAAACACATAAGCTGCAGAATGAAGGCTTCCAGAAGCCTAAGAGCCTCTAGGCCAGTCAACTAGTGTCTCCAGTCAAAATGAGCAATCTACATCCATACTTTCCACCCTGTATTGCACGCGGACCTGCAGTAGAGGTAAAAAAAAAAAGATCGAGAACGGGGAATTATATGTTTCAAGATTTAATTTCAAGGAAAATGAAGGTGCCTTCTACCAGTCCAATTTACAACTGATCAATCTTCACTCATTACAGTGTCAATGTTTCTTTTATGAACCTCAGACTCTGTGGTTTACAAGTAACTCAGCTAAGGATAATACAGCAGTTTGTACTCTCAAAAGATAAATGCTTTAAAGAAAAATCCGTTACCACACTAGGAGAAGGGGGCCATGATGGTTTCTTCCCCAGTCTTTTTCTACTAGGAGAAAATGCATGGTGGGTTTCTCCAAATGTGGGCTGCATAAATCTCCCATGCAGTGTGTCTGCTGGCCTCTTGTGAGATTCAAGATTACAACGAGACCAACCCATGCTTCTGTTTCTGGCCTGACTTAATAACTTACTAATTATAATTGACTGAACACCAGGCTTCAACCCACACATGTCAAGACTCGTTTCTATCACCATTTTGGAGCTATTGTATTCTACAGAGAAGCATACTGGGAAGAGACCAATGGGTCACCGGAACATGGCAGACCTGAGGTCGATATCACGATCCAGAATATGAAGCCAGATGGTCTGAGGGCCTGGGGATAGGAGTGGGGATCTGGGGTCACGCAGGCACCGCAGGATGCGGGAACGAGGTCACTGAGCCCTGGTCACTGGAATTGCTCTTAGCGATAAGTGAGTGAGCACAACGCTCTGAAGGGGCATCGCATTAGGGGTTTTTTAAATAGGGGTGATTTCACACCCAGGCCCACTGCCCAAACCATCTGAATACTTTCATGTCTAGATGCCTCTGGTCTAATCCCCGTAATTGGAGTTCATTGCACTGGGGATAAAGGAAGGGGGTAGTGGCATGAGATAGTTTTCTAAAAATATGGATTTATCTCGGTTTAGGTATGATGACGGTGTAAAGGGGCAACACAGCCCACAGCAGTTTGACTAGCCCATCCTTAGCCTCTGTCATCACGAAATAGGATTGCCCTGAGAAATCGACACAGACAGAGGTTAAGTTCCTTTGACAAGTGTCTTCTTTAAAAGGTGGACTGCAAACAGAGCTCAGGACTCCGGACTCCTAACTCAATGCTCTTTCCAAGGATACCCATCGATCTTTCCATGCAAAGTGCCAGTAGCAAATATCTCTTTCCATGGCCTTCCAGCAACATATGTGAGTCTGTGCCAGTGAGAGGCATCTACAAAATGAGGCCCAAGGAACATTTATGGAGATTGTTCTTGGCCTCAAGAAGCTTGAGGGCTGACCCCTTAATGCAGCCCCTGCCTGGAGATACATTCTCCACAGGATGCAGCTTCTTCAGGGCTTCCCTGGAACGGCCATGGGGTTAATCTCCCAACCATAGGAAACCTAGTTATTTACAAGTCCCAGTATCTCTTTCCCACCTCTTTCCCTTCTCCAGCTCACATGGAAGCACGCTGGACCCAGCCAACAACCTTTGCCTCAAATCTCATCAAGGTGGAAAAGCCAGCCTGTTAGCAGAGTCTGTCCCCACCCCCACACGTTTGCCAGGACAGATTTCTTCTCTCAACACTGTATTTATTACTGGGGCGTGAAACACAAATCTGCAGATGTCTTTTCCACTCGCCTGCTGTTAAGAGTCTACTCAATAATTTAGCTCTCTCTCCCTTAAGTACATTTGGTTTCTGTTGGCTGTTGCGTAAGACAGCGCGGGATGAATTCGGAGGTAGCCTGGATTCCTCCCACCCTCTCCTGCCTCCTCTGTGCTTGGCTCTTGCGAGCATCGGTTTGCAGCTGCAGGAACAGAATCTCCTTAACTCTTGGGCAGCCACGACCGTCACACTGCTCATTCAGAGACATAGCGCTCTGCTGTCTCTCCAGTAGATTCTCACAGCAAATGGATAGTTACTGACAAAAACAAAACCCAAAAAACTATCACAAGAGGAGACCAGACACTGGCAACGGATAAAACAAAAGGAGGCACCGAGCTCTTTAATTAAGGTTCACGGAGGCATGTGAATGCTAGCTTTTAGTTACCCTGCTGCGCCTCTGCCTGATTAGCCACAATGCATCTGCTTGGTTTCCTGGTATCCATCTGTACTGCTAGGGCGAAATGTATTCTGGTCGCCCTGCTTCTCAATAAGATGGCTTAGAGGCATCAGCTGTAGACGGACTCACGGTTATGCGTGTCGACAGAGTGTTTCCTGAACTCCTTGCTGTGTTGACGTGTAAGATCACACCATCTTACATGTACCTGGGATTAACTCATATCCACACAGCCAGTCCAAATGAAATGCCTATCCCCGGGAAACCTGGATGGTTTGGGGATGACTCACTTCTCCGCGGACGCACTGCAAGCTGGAAATACACCTCAATCGTATCCCTTTCTTAAAGTCCACCCGTCTGTTCTTCAATGGCTCATGCCACACAATTCCTCCTCGAGTAGATTAAAAAGACCGTGAGAATTGGGACCTTTCTACACGTTACAACATAAGGAACTTTCGTTTCGATGTGGCACAAGTGTATTATCTGTATACGAGGATTCTTTCTCACTATGGTGAAGTGACCACCATTTGGAGTCATCGGGTAGAGCGTGCTATGTATAACTAGCTATGTCGGCCTGTGTAATTTTAGTTTCCCCAAAGAGCTTATTTACCTTCTTCATAAAAATGTGTAGGCACTGGGGCATCTGGGTGGCTCAGCCGGTTAAGCGTCTGACTTTGGCTCAGGTCGTGATCTCACGGTTCGTGAGTTCGAGCCCCACGTCGGGCTCTGTGCTGACAGCTCGGAGCCTGGAGCTTGCTTCGGATTCTGTGTCTCCCCCCTCTCTGCCCCTCCCATGCTCATGCTCTGTCTCTCAATAATAAACAAAAATGTTTAAAAAAATGTGTAAGCACTATGTAGATTCTAAAATTCTTTACTAATGTGGCATTCTGTGATCCAATAACATTGATCCCATAAACTCAGGTTCACAGAATTTGAAACAGCTGAGCTGACCTCATATACAAACTCAGACATCTGAGACTTAGAAATGTTTTCCTAAAACTGGTGAAATCCAAATAAAGTCTAGAGTTTAGTTAGAAGTAATGTATCAATAGTGGTTTTTTAGGTTTGACAAATGTATGAGGGTTAACATAAGATGTTAACATTAGGAAGAGCTGGGTGAGGGGTACGGGAACTCTCTGTGTTACCTTTGCAAATTTTCTGTAAATCTAGAAATTATTCCAAAAGAAACCATTTATTTTAAAACATTTAAAAATATATATATGTGTGTGTGTGTATATATATATATATTTCCTCACTTGGGTATAAATAAAATCAACAGTTAGTTTAAACTGGGTATTACCAAAGTAATATCTTGCTATACCTCCATCAGAAAAGATGATGTGTGATAGGGGCAGCTGGGTGGCTCAGTCAGTTAAGAGTCCAAACCAAACCTTGATTTCAGCTCAGGTCACGATCTCACGGTTTGTGAGTTCAGGCTCTACGCTGACAGTGGGGAGCCTGCTTGGGATTCTTTCTCTCTCCCTCTCTGTCCCTCCCCCACTCATGCATGCAGGTTCTCTCTTCTCTCTCAAAATAAATAAACTAAAAAAAAAAAAGACAAGATAATAAAGAGATACGCGTTGAAATCTTGTCATAGCTACAAATTTGATGTCAGTACTCATTAGATCATTCAGTTACTCACTGAGCACTTCATTTCCTCCAGTGTGGTAGAAAGGACCTCAGCCTTTGAAGAATATCACATTCTTTTTTTTTTTTTTTTAACGTTTATTTATTTTTGAGACAGAGAGAGACAGAGCATGAACAGGGGAGGGTCAGAGAGAGAGGGTGACACAGAATCTGAAACAGGCTCCAGGCTCCGAGAGGTCAGCACAGAGCCCGACGGGGGGCTCGAACTCACAGACCGCGAAATCATGATCTGAGCTGAAGTCGGACACTTAACCGACTGAGCCACCCAGGCGCCCCTCTTTTTTTCTTTTTAATGTTTTTTGAGACAGAGAGAGAGAGAGAGAGAGAGACAGAGACAGAGCACATGCACACAGTGGGGAAGGGGCAGAGAGAGAGAGAAAGAGAGAGAATCCTAAGCAGGCTCCCCACTGCCAGTGCAGAGTGTGATGCAGGGCTCGATCTCACCAACTGTGAGATCAGGACCCAAGCCAGAACCAAGAGTCGGACGCTTAACCAACTGAGCCACCCAGGTGCCTCAAACAATTTCACATTCTTTAGAGAATTTCAGACTGCATGTCTTGAACTATGACGATGGAACTGGTATAAAATGTGAGGAATAAGATAAGCTACAGGAGGGATTTCTCTTGTAAAGTGACCAAACCAGGAAACCTAAGTGGAAAGCTTTATAAATTCTGGGAGTTCATTTACTGGCGAGCATGGACTGAACATTGTTTCACCAGTGCACACTAGCTTTCCCACTACTGTTCACACTAGCATCTCAATTAGGGTGACACGTGGGCAGTCATCATTAGTCTAGCCCTTTCTTTTTTTAATCCCCACTTAAACACCTTATGGAACTCAAAAATGGTAGCTCCAAAGGGGACCTAAAAAGGGCCTGACCCATTCTCCTCCTGAGGCCCAGAGACAGTTTTCAAATTAAACGAGGACACACAGGCAGAAGTACTGTGAATAAACTGCAGCATAATTAGAAAGGATAATGACTATTGATATCATGACCAGCCACTTGGCCAAGATCACCCGGCTACTTAGACCATGGAAGATTCTAAATGCCAAGGAGCCTGGCATGAGTCTCTGTAATATAATTATGGACTATTCTGAATCCCACATGAGTAAGTGTTTAATAAATAATCAACCGATTGCAACGTGGACTCTAACCCCGAGCCAGTAGAGAGGTTCCCTTTCCTTCTCAGAAAGGGTGAAGCCCGAAGAGAGAGCATTTGTTTGCCACTGTGAAAAGGAAACAGAAAGAAGCCTACATTTATTCCTGGGGGAGAATAATGTAACTGTTATAAGCTGCTGTGTTACATCAATTTAAAAGTAATTTTTTCTAAATTAAGAGAAGATTGAGTGGGGAAAAGGCTTCCTTTTGGAAATTTAATTCCCAACGGAGTATTTATATGCTGATACTCTTTGAAAATATACAAGCCATAAGCTGCTTCATGTGCCAGCAACATCAAGCAGGACAGGAAAGAAGTCATTCTTTGCATAGTCGTCTCCCTCTCACTCTTACCCTTCCCCTCCTTAGACAGCCCCCCCCCCCAACTCTCCTTGATCTCACCAAAATCCATGCCAACTCCTTTAAAAACAGATAGGCATAAAATAATCAAGTTCCATGCTGAATATCAACAAAATCCATGGCAATGAATGGGAATGAAGGAGAACATTTCATTTCATATTTAAAAATGTTAAATTGGGTGCTTATAATTCCCCTGATTTAGCTTTTTTAATTAAAAAATTCAAGCTTTATTCAACATTTGCATATTCATGCCTCCATAATGTGCGCTGATTGCATTAAAGGCAGAGAAAAAGCATGTAAGTGCAGCACAAATATAGTTACTCATCAAGTGCACCATCTATGTATGCATAGATAAATATTTCCAAACAAATTAACATATACCCCAGCACAGGTGCTCTGGCCTTACAACCCCCCTCCCACCCCCAGCCTCCATCTCCTTCAGCCCTACTCTTCCTTCCATCAAGTTTCAAGAGCCAGAGCATCAGTTTAGAAATTTTATAATTTGGTGTTTTGTAGAATTAGCGAGTCCCTTTGCCAAAAGTCTCTGATCAGTGACTGTCTACTACTGGCAATAGTCAGGGGGGAAAAACATTCCACTGCACTCTTTAGTAAACACCAAACAAACATCTTCCATAATTCAACAAAGACTTCCAATAGTTTGTAGTTGCCGGCCATCGGGAGGGGCAGTTGTCATGTCTGAGACATGGGTGTCGCAGACCAGGAGAGGGGCACCGTTAATGGCCCACCGGGAGCCAGTCTCCTCTAACTTCTTGCTCACAGAATCAGGACTGTTTGAAATGACAGTGTGCCCACCTCTTAGAAGGAGTCTGTGTTTCATCTAAGCCAGAGGTTGGCAAACTACCCCTGGGCCAAATCCAGCCCATCACCTGCTTGTGTAAATAAGAGAGTGATGGAACACAGACATACCCATTCACTTACTTATTGTCTGTGGCTGTTTTCATACTCCAAGGATAGATGAGAGGAGCTGCAACAGAAAGCATATGGCCTGCAAAGCCTCAGATATTTACTACCTGGCCCTGTACAGAAAATATTTCCCAAGCCCTGGTCCAAGCCAACCCTGGCCAATTTCTCAGCCTCCCTTTCAGCTAGGAAGATGTTGGATTGTATGCAGGAGGTGAGGAAGAAGTTGTTACCAGTGGCTACTTTGGGATAACCCCATAGATGATAGACACATTCACTGAAATAAGAATGTTGGAGGGGCATCAGATTTGGGGACTGGAGTGTAGAGAGGAAGACAGAACTTCAGGACATATGAATCTACAACTTGAGGTACTTTTGGGAAGTCAAGTAAACATGTCAAGTATACAAGTATAGAACTCAGAAAAGAGATCTAGCTATTTAATTCAACGGACATTTCTTGGGTCTTATCCCCCACAAACTGATATCTTCAATGAAACCCTCCTGACCACCTTTTTCTTCTTATGACTCCATCTTAACTTAGTTTCTACAGCACTAGCCCTTACTGGTTTTTCTCCCTACCTCTCTGACTGCTCCTTTTATGTCCTTTGCCTACTCACATTTTGTCCTTCACTCCCTAAATTGGGGGATTCTTTTCGGGGTTTATCATCACGTTTTTGCTTCCCTCATTCACATCGGCCTCATAACTTTCAAGCAAATGACTTCCAAGTTGACATCAGTAGCCTAGACTTTTCTCTCCACCTTGACCCATTATTGCCTGTTGTGTATCCCCAAATGGGTGCCATGTTGGCAGCTCAGACTCTGTGTACCTAGAATGCTTTCTTATCTTCCCCCACATAGAGAAAAGACACCGGCCATATAGTTGGAATTCCTAGTGTTGAGTCCTGGCTGTGAGTCACCCTGACTGTGTGAGTGTTAGCAAATTTCTTCATTTCTGAGCCTCAATTTTGCCATTTCCACGGGCCTCAGAAAAGGTACAAAGTCCCATTCCCGGCTGTACATGAGAAGAGACTGATGACTTGGAATATATGGTGAGGAAACCTGGACAGACTTTGAGAGGATAATATTTGAGCTTGAGAAGTGGGGGAAACTTCAGGAAGCTACATGTCCCCCTTTTATAGACCCGCCTGATCTAAATCTGAGTATACCCAGAGGTGGAGCACACTCTGGTTCCCAGCCCTCTGTTGGGAAGCAGAAGACTGGAACCTCATTTGACCTCTGCTCGGCTGGCTAGGGCCTGCATTGAGCACTGTGGTTCTAGTTTACCTTATTCCCTAACTATTCCTGAAAGGGGGGCTTTCAAGTCAGCTCAAACTTGATCTCAGGTTTGCATCTACTTTTCTTAGGCTTTAATCTTCTTGATTTAGAAAATCACGACGACGATGAGGACGGCAAAAACTGACTGCAAATGAGCTTTACAAAGAGGCAGGCGTGTAGAGCGAGTTTACATCAAGCACATCAGGGAACACAGGCTGCAAGAGGAATGACGTTCAGGGGTGCTCACGGAGGGGACAGCCCGAAAGGTGCACTCAGGCCCTTGCTTGCTGAGATGGGGCTCCTGCCGGTCCCGGATGCTCACCAAGGCATCCTTTCTGGTTTTGTACACTATATATCTACTTGGCGTTTGCTCAAGGATCAGCTCCGAGCCTTTGTGTTTCACCTGAGATGACTCCTTTTACCAAAGGACGCATCTTCTGACTTCATAAGCACTCAAAGGCCAGAGTCACAATATTCATCATCTCCCTCGTAAAACCTTTTCGCGAGGGCTACCATTCCGGAGATCTACAACGTGGTCTGTGTATTCCTGCTCCTCAAGAACACGGGAAAGCAAACTGGGTATTAGAAGAAAAAAGAAAAGAAACCACTTCCAAGCTGGTGTGGTTCCAGGAAACAGGAAGTGAAGAAGGGATTCCTCGTTGCTCTCTCCCGACTGTTGCCCCGGGACTCAGAGCCGCCCAGGAAGACTGAGTTAACACGGGAGCCAAACTCCCCTCCGAGAGTCTAGGGGCAGAGTTCTTTCTTTGTAGTGATGACTAGATCTAGCCGTGCCAGGGAGTGTGGGGCCGTGGGCCTGGCATTTGAACAGGAAGGGAGGCCAATCCTAAATGAAATCAAACTGTGAATAGAGGAGGATTAAAATAAAAATTGACAGCCCAGTTCACAGAGCTAGCGTGCGGCTCAGCTGCCGCGGAGAGTCTCTGCCATCGTATGCCTTGGAGACGAGACATGAAAAATTGCCCACAGAGCTACTGGCTGAGGAGCTTGTGAGAAGCGCGTCTGCCCGCACGTTGTCGTGCCCGTGACGCTCGGAAGGTAAGAGGGGCTGGTGAGAATGCTGACAGGCCGAGAAGTTTCTTTGAAAACAGCCTAGAAAGCCTGCCAGGAGTGCAGGAAGCCCAACGTTCTCATCCGAAAGCTCTGCTCCCTGTGCTTTATAACCGCAGTGATGCTATTTTAAAATAACCATTTCAGAGAGGACGCTGGATTCGGAAGCAGGAACTCGGAACCCCAGCCCCGCCTCTGCCAACTCGATGTGTAACCTTGGCAAAATGCTTTTCCCTTCTCAGCGCGCATGTGGTGGAAAGTGTATTTTCAGCTTGGAAGGGAGAGAGAGCCTGGAGGCGGGAGACTGGGCAGAGGGGCGCGGGGAGGGACGAGACTTGGTTCCTGGGTTTCTGGGCTGAGGTTGGGAGACCCAGGGCCCAGAGAACAGAGAAGTGCAGAACAGGATATGGCCAGCACTGCTCCAGGGAGGTTTTAGCCATTCACCTCCCATCACCGGTGAAATACGTCCATCGGCAGTGGGTTGAAGAGGGTCCGAGTCCTGAGCATCGGAACCTGTGAATGGGATCTTATTTGGAAGAGAGATTATTTTTGTAGATGTAATTAAGGATCTCAAGATGAGATCATCCTGGGTTTGGGGCGGGCCCTATATCCAATGACAAGTGTCCTTACAAGAGAAACGCAGAGGGAGGTTTGAGAGACTCGGACACAGGGGAAGCCATGTGAAGACAAGGCAGAGACTGGAATCTATATCCCCCAGTCAAAGGATATCTGGAGCCGCTGGAAGTTGGGAGAGGCAGGGAACGGTTCCCCTGTAGAGATTCAAGGGGTTACACGTTGACTCTGCCAACACGTCAACTTCTGGCTACCAGAACCGAGAGAGACTAAGCTGCTGTTGTTTTAAGCCACATGATTTGGAGTAATTTGTTAAAGCAGCTCTAACACTGCCCTTGTGAATGGAATAGCCTAGCATCTCTAAAAAATACTTCCTTACTCTAAGCCTTGGGGTCTCAAAGATGTTCATCTAAACGGGCAGGGGGTTGGAATAGATCTCTCTAACGCCAGGCTACTCCCAGAAAGAAGAGAATTCACTGCTCTAATTCAACTCCGAGATGAACACCAAAGGGGCAGAGTGCTTCAAGTCGTCTGGTGATGTTGTCTGGAGGAGACACCCTTCCTACAGGCACCTGCTGAGAGATGAGGTAGGTTGATGCCACAGGAACGGCCAATGAGGAGCTGTCGGTGCTGGACATTTCCAGCATGAGTGCTGCACTGTGAGGATGGGGTACGCAGTTAGCACCTGATGCGGGAGGCCTCCTTCCATGCCCGCAATACTCCTCAGCCTTCACATGGGTGTGCTGTTCATCCTCAAGCCTCATTCATCCCCTGACTCATTAATGGGGCATGTGCATTCTGAGCCCTGAGAGTGGGTGGCCACCCCACACGTTCACCCAACTGCCCAGTGACCCATGACATGACTTACGAAAGGAACGGCAGATATGCGGCAGGAAGTAGAGGGGATGGGTGTGGCCCTGGAATAACTTGAAGCCAACTGGTTGACCAGCAACCCAAGGGGGGGGGGGGGGGGAGGCGGAGGGGGATGGGAAGAGAGGGGGGGGGGTGGGGTGGGGGGAGAGAGAGGCAGACAGACTGCAGTACAAATGTTGCAACAATGAATGTTCAATTGGTCAAGAAAACTGAAATGATTACTAATTTTAAAAACCCATAAGATTTTCATTACTGAATTCACTGCCTCTCTGAGCCAAGACCAAAGAACTTCCACACAGACCTTCTCATTCAGGTAGAATAACTTTTTTTTTTAAAGCTCTTAGGAGAGAACTTTGAGAGGAATCAAATGCGCTTCACAGTTTATAGAAATGTAAGTGTTAAAACCACTTACGAGGGTGCTACAGAAATGCTCTAGGAGGCATTTTCCTTCACACACAAATAAGTTATTAAGATTTTAAGTGCACATTTCGATTTCGATGGGTTAAATGTTTTATTTATTTGTGATTTTTCAAATTGTGGTAAAATACACATAATACAAAATTTACTATTGTAACCTTTTTAAAAAAATTTTTTAAATGTTTTTATTTTTATTTTTGAGAGAGAGAGACATACACACACAGCACAAGCAGGGGAGGGGCAGAGAGAGAGGGAGACACAGAATCAGGCTCTGAGCTGTCATCACAGAGCACGATGTGGGGCTCGAACTCGTGAACCGCGAGATCATGACCTGAGCCGAAGTCAGACACTTAACCGGCTGAGCCACCCAGGCGCCTCATCGTAAGTATTTTTTTTTTTTAATTTTTTAACATTTATTTATTTTTGAGACAGAGAGAGACACAGCATGAACAGGGGAGGGGCAGAGAGAGAGGGAGACACAGAATCGGAAGCAGGCTCCAGGCTCTGAGCCATCAGCCCAGAGCCCGACGCGGGGCTCGAACTCACAGACCGCGAGATCGTGACCTGAGCTGAAGTCGGACGCTTAACCGACTGAGCCACCCAGGCACCCCTCATCATAACCATTTTTAAGTGTAAAGTTTAGTAGCGTTAGTATCTACACGATGCCGTGTAACCCGCCTCCAGAACTGAGACACCCTATCAAGCTCCCTATTCTTGCCTTCCTCAAACCCCTGACAACCACCACTCCACCCTCTGTCTCAGTGAATCTGCAGTTGGTACTGCACAGGAGTGGAATCACACAGTATTGGTCTTTCTGTGGCTGGCTTACTTCACTTAGCACAACGTCTTCAAGGTTCATCCATGTTGTAGCATGTGCCAGAATCTCCTGCCTTTTGTAAAGCTGATCGTATTCCGCTGTGTGGACAGACCACGTTTTGTTTATTCATTTATCCATTGATGGACACTTGGGTTCCTTCTCCCTGTGCACAAATTAATTAAACGCACAAATCTTGTTTTGTGGCTAAAATTCTAGTGCTTTTCTTTGCATCCTTTCATATCTCATTTAGAACTACAAGACACAGTGTAATTGGTAGTTATGAATGACTCTGACGAGATTCCTGGAGGTGTGAACCAATCCTTCTCAAGTGGCTCCTCTTCTAGCCAGAATTTCACCCAAGGGGACTGCACTACACATTGATGAACCAATTTTTAGCCGCTGTATTCTGGTTTGGTCATGAAGAATGCATGTGGCCTCTGCCTCTTTGCCAAAGGGGCTTATTATTCACATACTTGAATTGAAATTTGACATCCATCTTCTACTGGCAGACATTCACTGGCAAGTGCTTCAGTGTCCTAAGACATTGTTCCCTGGACCTTCCAACCTCTCAGGTTCTAACGAATTATTAATTCTGCAAGAGGAAGGCTATATTCCTCATCCTTAAATTCCAGATGAAGATCTCTATTACCTCAGCCTAGCTTGAAATAGAAATTTGGGGTCCACATTTCCCACAAACATATCCTACAGGTCTGTGAGCATTACAATGCCACGTCACCTTAATTTTTAAAAACGATGGTCCTTGGGGTGCGTAGGTGGCTCAGTTGGTTAAGCAACCGACTTGATTTCGGCTCAGAGCACGATCTTGTGGTTCGTTGTGACTGGGCCCCACACTGGGCTCTGCGCTTATCGCGTGGAGCCTGCTTGGGATTGTCTCTCTCCCCATCTCTCTGCCCTTCTCACACTCATGCACGCTCTCTCTCTCAAAATAAATAAACATTAAAAAAAGACGGTCCTTCATTTCGGGTGAAAAGCTAAACCCATTTTTATGCCAGGCAGGGAGTCCCAGGCCAGGTAGCATCTCTGACCAACTACTTCACTGCAAAGACCAAGGAGAATGCAGACGCCACCATGGGAATACAGGACCCAGTCCCTTCTCTGTCCTCTGTACCTACATCACTGTATTACAATTATTAAACGAGTTGACGTTTGTAAAGGAAGAGCATCTTGTACGTACTTGGTTCTCAGCACATGCTAGCTTGCCTGTCATTATTATTAGATTACTAGTCTGGACAGGATTAGAGCCATTCTTTCCTTTCTTCTCACCCTTTCTCCCTCCCCCAATTACCCAATGAGAACCCCCCAAAGATTTCACTAGTTTTCACCCCACAGGTATTGCTTTTCATTGACCCCAGCCCCCTGAGTTCCTCCTGGCTTCCTACCATCCTCCCCACCCATCCCCACCAGAGCCAGTGAGGACCAGCAGCCCCCTCAAGCCTCTGCAGCTGCAGAAATGCAAGATACCAGCCCAGATCCCCGTGGCTGACCTCCACCACCGTGTGCGTGCTGGGGCTAACCCCTCCAACCCTGCACTTGCAACAGCCTCACTCCTATCACCAGCCTCCGCTGTCAGGCGTGCCCCCATGGACGTGCACACCAACAGCCAAAGCCCCTCCTTTGTGGGCTGCTTGTGGGCCCAGATTCAGCCCTGTCTCCTGTCACTGGCCTCCACCACCGGCCTCAACTGAAACTAGCCCCATCCAAGTCAACATTTGCACACCCTTGACTCAACCTCTGTCCCTGGCCTCCACTGCCATGTGCGCGCCCATGGGGAGACCACGTAGCTGCAGGAGGAAATACTGACAGCCAGGGCCTCTGCCCGCCTGTGAGCCCAGTTCCAGCCTGTCTTGTGTCACAGGCCTGTATTGTACATACCTGCAACTAGTCCCTCTGGCTCTGTACCTGCTTCTGGTTGACTCCCAACCCTGGCCTCTACTGCTGTGCTCCCATGGCAAGAACCAGCAGCTATAGTAGCATATGCTGACAGTCAGGGCCACCCCCACAGCCAACACTGTGCCTGAAGATGGCCCTGGTTCTTGCTGTCCACCCTGGTCCCTACCACTATGTTTGTGTCTGTATACCAGCCACACACGGGAACCCAGGGCCGCCCCCTACAGCCAGGTGTGTGCACTGCTAGCTCTGGCCACAACCGCTGCCTGCCCTGACCCCTAGCTGATAGACCTGGACATGCTGCTGGGGACCTAAACAGTCCTTGTAGCCTCTTTGGACCCTTCCCAGCACTCATCAAGGACAAAGCAGTTGTGACTGCTGTGGACCCCGGCGGCCCGACCTGACGAGGTACCACACCCCCTAGACCCAGAGCTGCCACACACATCCCCGCACTTGGTGCCTTGACCCACCAGAATCTGTGTCATGGCACACGCCACCACAATGCCACCCACAGGAAAACATCTTTCTTTACTGAAGTCAGTCCGTAAAGCCTGCTAGAGGTGGCTGTTTCTTCAAATGTGCAGACACCTGCTCAAGGCCCCAGAATCACGAAACAGCAGAGAAATATGACTTCGTCAAAGGAAACAGTGAACTGCCAATAACTGATCCCGAAGAAAAGGATACAGGGATTGCCCCAAAGAACTCAAAATAATTGTCTAAAGATGCTCAGAGAGATATAAAAGAATACAGATAAACAATTTAATAGATCAAGAAACAACACAAGAAAAAAAATGAGAAGTTAACACAGAAAACATAAAAAAGTCAAACAGAAATTTTGGAGCTGAAGAATTCAATGACTGAACTCAGTAGAGACCTTGAACAACGGACTGCCCCAGGCAGAAGAAAGAACCAGTGAGCTCAGAGACAGATCACTTGAAATTAGCTAGTCAGAGGAGCCAAAGAAAAACAAAAACAAAAACAAAAACAAATGAACAGGAATGAAGAAAACCTATGGGAATTACTGGATACTATTAAGAGAAACAATCTATACGTCACTGGAGTTTCAAAGTAAGAGACAGGGGTAGAAGGCTTATTTAAATAAATAATGGCTGAGAACTTCCCAAACGTGGCAGATTCAGACATCCAAGTTTGAGAAGTTCAAAGGGGACCTCAAAATTTCAATCTAAAATGATTTTCAGTAAGACATATTATAATAAAACGGTCTAAAATCAAAGACAAAGAAAAAAATTAAAGCATCAGGAGAAAAATATTTCTCTGATACAAGGGAAACCCATAACACCATCAGCAGATTTCTCAGCAGAAATCTTTGCAAGCCAGGAGAGAATGGGATGACATATTTCAAGTGTTGAAGGACAAAAACCTGCCAAACAAGAATGCTTTACTCGGAAAAGATGTCCTCCAGAAATGAAGGAGAGATAAGGACTTTCCCTAATAAAAGCTGAGGGAGTTCATTGCAGCCAGACCTGCCTTATGAGAAATGCTGAAAAGGAATTCTCAAGCTGAAACAAAAGGGCACGAGCTAGTAACTTGAAAACATATAAAAAATACAATACCAATAGACGATACACTGGTGCAATTTACAGCCGGATTCAGAATACTCTAATACCATAATATGGGGGTGTGCTAACCACTTAACTCTAGTAAAAAGAGTAAGGAACAAAACTATTAAAAACAGCTATAGCTACCCCAATCTCACCATGGATACACAATATAAAAAGATATAACTCATGACATCAAAAAACATAAATGTGGGGGGAGGGGAAGTAAAAAGTTACTGTTTTAGTATGTGATCACAGTTAAGTTGTTATCAGTTTATTACTTTTTTAAAAGGCAATCTTGTTTTTAATTTATTTCAGATTTATTTTTTGAAGCTTTTAAAATTTATCTTGGATGAGACAGAGACAGCATCAGTGGGGGAGGGGCAGAGAGAGAGGGAGACAGAGAATCTCAAGCAGTCTCTGCACCATCAGCACAGAGCTTATGTGGGGCTTGAACCTACAAAACCATGAGCTCACGACCTGGGCCAAAACCAAGAGTCAGACACTTAACTGACCGAGCCACCCAGGCACCCCAAGCTGTTATCAGTTTAAAATAGACTGTTCTCTATAAGATGTTTCAAGTAAGCTATGGGGTAACCACAACCTAGAGAACACAAAATAAAAAGAAGGCAGGGACACGTGGGTGGCTCAGTCGGTTAAGGGGCAGACTCTTGATTTCGACTCAGGTCATGATTTCACAGTCATGAGATTGAGCCCTGAGCTGGGCTCCGTGCTGAGCATCGATCCTGCTTAAGATGCTCTCTCCCTCTCTATTTGCCCTTCCCCCGCTTGCACTTTTTTTCTCTCTCTTGCTCAAAAAAAAAAAAAAAAAAAAAAAAAAAAAAAAAAAAAAAAAGAAGGGAATCAAAGTGTACCACTATCAGCTCACAAAGGAAGATGGAAAGTGAGGAAGAAAGAAATGAAGAAACTACAAAACAGCCAGAAAACAATTAATGAGAAGGCAACAGTTGGGTGGTAGGTGGGGGGATGGGTGAAATAGGCGAAGGGGATTAAGAGTACACTTATCATGATGCACAGTGAGTACTGTACAGAATTGGTGAATCACTATTTTGTACACCTGAAACTAATACAATACTGTAGGTTAATGACCTTGGAATTAAAAAAAACAATTGTTTTTTAAATAAGAAGGCAACAGTCAGTCCGCACCTAGCAATAATTATTTTAAATGTAAATGGATTAATGTCTCCAATCAAAAGGCACAGGGTGGCTGAACGTATAAAAAACAAAACCCAACTATATGCTGCCTACAAGAGATACACTTCAGCTTTAATGACACACACAGGCTAAAAATTAAGGGATGGAAAAAGATATCCTGCAAAAATAGAAACTAAAGAAAGCAAGAACAGCCATACTTATACCAGACAAATAGACTTAAGTCAAAGACTGTAACACAAGACAATGAAGGTCATTATATATTGACAATGGACTCAATTCATCAAGAAAATGTAACAACTAAATATATATGCACCCAACACTGAAGCACCTAAACATATTAATCAAAAACTAATAGGTCTGAATGGAGTAAAGGACAACAATACAGTAATAGTAGGAAATATCACTACACCACTTTCAACAATGAATAGCTTATCCAGACAGAAAATCAATAAGAAAATATTGGACTTGAACTGTACTTTAAACAAAAAGGACCTCTTAGATGTATATGGAATATTCCACCCAACAGCAAGCAGAATGTACTTATTTTCATGTGCACACAAAACATTCTCCAGAACAGATCAGATGTAAGGTCATGAAACAAGTCTCAGCAAATTTCAAAAGACTTAAATCATACCAAGTATCTTTTCTAAGCACAATGATATGAAACTAGAAATCACTAACAAGAGAGAACTGGAAAACTCGCAAGTATGTGAAAATTAAGCAACACACACTGGAACAACAAGTAGGTCAAAGATAAAATCAAAAGGGAAATAAAAAAGTATCTTAAAACAAATGAAATGACAACACAACATACCCCAACTGACAGGATGCAGCAAAAGCAGTGCTAAAGGGGAAATTTCCAGTGATAATTGTGTGCCTACATTAAGCAAGGAGAAAGATCTCACATAAACAGCCTGACTTTATAGCTCAAGGGACTAGGAAAACAAGAATAAAACTAAGCCTAAAGTTAACAGAAGGAGGGAGATAACAAAGACCAGAGCAGAAATAAAAGAAACAGAATAGAAAATAATCAAAAAGATCCACAAAACTAAGAGTTCCTTTTTGAAAAGATCAATAAAATTGACAAACATTTGACTCTGCTTACCAAGAAAAAAGAGAGAAGACCCTAATAAATGAAATTATAAATGCAAGAGGATACATTACAACTGATAGCATAGAAATACAAAGGACCATAAGAGACTGATATGAAAAATTATACACAGACAAATTGGGCAACTTAGAAGAAATGGATACATTTTTGGAAATATGCAAACTACCAAGTCTGAATCCTGAGGAACTAGAAAATCTGAACAGATCAATAACAAGTTAGGAGATTGAATCAGCAGTCAAAAACTCCCCCCAAAAAGAAGCCCCAAACAAATGGCTTTATCAGTGAATCCAACCAAACATTTAAAGAAGAAATAACACCAGTTCTTCTCAAACTCTTTCAGAGACATTGAAGAGGAGGGAACACTATCAAACTCAGCACTACAAGGTCAGCATTACTCTGATACTAACGTCAGAGAAAAAAACTGTAAGAAAGCAAAACTACAGCCAACGTCCTTGATAAATATGGATGTAATAATCCTCAACAAATTACCAGCACACCAAATTCAACAGCATATTTACAGGATCATATACCATGATCAAGTGTGATTTATCCCTTCTATGCAAGGATGGTTCAACATGTGCAAAGCAATCCATGGGCTACACCGCATAATAGAATGAACGATAAAAATCATACGATCATCTCAAGAGATGCAGAAAAAAAGCATTTGACAAAATTCAACATCCATTCTGGATAAAAACTCAGCAAATCGGATATAGAAGAAACGTACTGCAACATCATAAAGGCCTTATGTGACAAGCCCACAGGTAACATCATGCTCAATGGTGAAAGGCTGAAAGTTTTCTACTTAATATCAAGAACAAGACAAGGTTGCCACTCTCACCACTCCTATTCAACATAGTTCTGGAAGTCCTAGCCAGAGCAACTGGGCAAGAAAGAGAAACAGAAGGTATCCAAATTGGAGAGAAAGAAGTAAAATTGCCTTTGTGAGCTGATGACATGATCTTGAATATGAAAATCCTAAACGCTCCTGAAAAAAAAAAGAAAAACAAACAAAAACTGTTACAACTAATAAATTCAGTAGAGTTGCAGGATACAAAATGAATATACAAATATCAGTTGCATTTCTGTGCACCAACAGCAAACTATCTGATAAAGAAAGAAATAAAGTAATTCCTTTTACAGTAGCATCAAAAACAATAAAATACTTAGGGATAAATTTAACTGAGGAAATGAGAGATCTGTACACTGAAAACTGTAACTTTTTATTTTTCAATGCTTATTTATTTATTTTGAGAGAGAGTGCAGGGCAAGGGCAGAGAGAGAGGGGAGAGAGAAAGAATCCCAAGCAGGCTTTGTGTTATCAGCACAGAGCCCAATGTGGGACCCAAACTCACGAACCATGAGATTATGACCTGAGCTGAAATCAAGAGTCAGATGCTTAACCGACTGAGCCACCCAGGTGCCCCTAAAAACTATAAGATATTGATAAAAGAAATTAGAGAAGACACAAATAAATGGAAACATATCCCATTGTTCATGAATCAGAAGAGTTGATATTGTCAAAATTTCCATACTTCCAAAAACCATCTATAGATTCAACGCAACGCCTATCAAAATTCCAATGCTGTTCTTCAGTTCTTTACAGAAACAGAACAATCCTAAATTTGTATGGAACAAAAGACCCCAAATAGCCAAAGAAATCCTTAGAAAGAATAAAACTGGAGGCATCACACCCCCTTATTTCAAACTATATTACAAAGCTGTATTAATCAAAGAGTATGGTACTGACCTAAAAACAGACACGTAGATCAATGGAACAGAATGGAGAACACAAACCTATGTACATATGGTCAATTAATTTACAACAAAGGAGAAAGGAATGAACATCAAGGAAGGGACAGTCTCTTCAATAAATGTTGGGAAACTTGAACAGCCGCATGCAAAAGAATGAAACTATCTTACACCATACATGAAAATGAATTAAAGTGGATTAAAGATCTGCACATAAGACCTGAAAAAATAAAACTCTTAGAAGAAAACAAAAGTGGTAAGCTCTTTGTCCCTGGTATTTGTGATGATTCTTCTGAATCTGACACCAAAAGCAAAGGCAACAATAGCAAAAATAAACAAGTGGGACTATATCAAACTGAAAACCACTGGGGACATCTGGGTGGTTCAGATGGTTGAGCGTCCATCCCACTCTCGATTTTGGCTCAGGTCATGATCTCACGGTTCGTCAGATTGAGCCCCACGTTGGACTCTGTGCTGAGCATGAAGCCTGCTTAAGATTCTCTGCCTCCCTCTCACTCTCGCCCTCCCCCCACTTACGTGAGCTCTCTCTCTCAGAAAATAAATAAAAAATTAAAAATAAATAAAACTGAAAAGCTTCTGTACCGCAAAAACAAAACAAACAAAACAAAACAAAAAACCTTCGACAAAGTGAAAAGGCAACGTACCAAGTGGGAAATAATAGTTGAGAGTCACTGTGTCCTCCATCTGAAACCTGGTCCCACGTTAGCGACATGAGTTAGTTCCAGGAGAAATAAAGTGCTAATTTTTCTGTCTGTAGGCCCCTTGTCTCAGTAGTCTGTCCCCCTTCCTGTTATTCCTTCCTGCTAGCCCCTCCCACTAATTCTCATGAGTACCCTGGGCCGGATGAGCTGGACCTTCCCTTATCTTTTATGTAAACAGCCTTTCAAGGTCGTGAAAGTAAGATGCTGACCAGCTCCTGAAGCTGGTTGCAGACCTTCAACTTAGCACGACCCACTCCCATTAACAATTCTTTCACACCAAGGTGACCTTAAATTTTCAACAGCCAGTGATGAACCCCAAAGGGGCTGTAACGTGAAGAGGTGTGCTTGTAAATCCAAGGTTTTTGTTCCATGACCGAAACCTGACATCTTTAGAAAATGACAAAGATCGTCTTCTTGAGAATTGTCACAGAACGAAGGTGGAGATGTGTGATGTTTTGGGGGAGTGTATTCAAACTAAGGCTGATATGGAATCCCTCTCAGCCTCTGTCTTCTCATCTGGACAATAAGAGGGTTGGGATTATTGGTTTCTGAGTCCCTTCCAGAAGCTTCCAGTCCTTTCTATAATTCTGCTAACATTGGAGGGCCTGTGGCCAGGTTACATTTGGGAAATCCTTCACAAATTTGGATGAAGGGGGAACCGGCCCAGACACTTGTGGCTATTTTCAGACTTGACACAGGACCGACCCGTTCAACCCTCTGAGGGGTCCTGCTGCATCCTTCGGAAACATCTCTTCTGTCTGCCTCTAAGCAGGACTATCCTGCCATCAAGACACACATCAACCCTTTCTCGTGGCTGCTGTCCCAGAGCTAAGGGTCTGAAAGTCAGCCTCCCCCCCTCCAGTTCCCAAGGCCACACACAGCCCCAGTGTCTTCATCTTCCTGCACCAGCCTCTGCCACCCCCGGGACAGCTGCCCTCCACCCCAAGCACACTTGTTCAGCACATCTTTTGCAGAAATGATACACCCACTCCACCTCTCACCTGCACTTCTTCAGATGGGAAGGGAATCCACCCTACCACCAGGGAGACTACAGCGTGGGGTGAACGCTGGTGGGCCCCTCTTTCCACACCCTGGCTCACCTCTCCAAAAAAGAAGTGTGCATATCTGATCGGGCTACTGTGGCACCAGTGAGTGAGGTCATTTTGGTTCCAGAGTAGGACGGAAGCTACCTCTCTGTCCCCCCTTTTCCCTCAAGTCCTCCCACAGATTGGTGAGGATGGCAGAGAGCCTGCCTTTCTTCCAGGTTGCGTGGTTCTCTCTCTCGTGCAGGGCCCTGGGTCTGGGGTCCAGAAGCAGCCTTGGGAGCCGAAGTTCTCTCCTCCACTCTCCAGCGCACTGTGTTGTGCTCATGGACTGGGCTCCATACGTGATTGTGACTTTCTGTGCTGGCTGAGCATCTCTGCTGCAGACCCGGCTCTCCAAGAGATGGGGACCAGCCGCCAGCTTTGAGTCTTAGGGAGCGGGAAGTCCATTTGGGGTTGAGGTGTTAGGCTTTGGTTAAGGAAGTGGAGGAGGGCACAATGGCCACAGTTTTTCAGGAAAGGCATGCTTTGGGTGACGAAGCTGTGATCTCTGCTCCTCCTAATTAAGTGTTTGTTCTTAATTAGTTGAACACTGAAGTGGACAAGGGATGTGTGGTGGATGCTCCAAATTTCCAGCCACATCATGCGTTTACTGAGGACCTGCCAACGGCCACTCAGCTTAGCCACACGTTTGGATTCATGCTTTTTCCTCAGTGCAAATGGCTTTCCGGGCCCATTTCCCATCAACTGAAGAGACCTGCCCACCTCTCAAGCATAGGCTTAAAATTAACCTTCTCCATGGAGCCTCCAGAAATAATTTCGAGTTACTACATACCACAGCTCTACTTAGAATTTCTCTATATTTGTAAATGCCGTGTAGTATATTCATTTTAAACATGTTTAAATACCCTAGCTATCTCCCTCATAGTCACCATCTCTCTCCAGACCTATAATTAAACGTTGCATGTTTAGAAATGAAATTTTTTTCCAACATCTCTCCCGCCCTTTATAAACACTCTCACTACCTGAGTTATCTGACAGTTTTAATTTTGCACAATTTTATTAACTTATGGAGCAAAACTACTACTAAACTCCTACGACAGGCAGGCCTGAAGGAGACACAGATAAATGAAACACAGTCCCAGCCTTTGGAACCATGCATTTCCTGAGAATTCCACTGGCAGAGAAATTCCAGTAGGAAATATTGTCGTAGAAGTGTGAACAGAGTTGCTAAAACAGAAGCTAGAGGAACTCACTTTGTCTGAAAAAGAATCAGGAAGGCCTTTCGGGGCTGGGGGGGGGGGTATGTGTGAGTAGGGTTTTGAAGGATGAACAGGAGTGCCTCACATAGATTAAAGGAAAATGTATTCTGAACAGAAGACATTGTATATGGAAAGGCACAGAACCATTAGTGGACCAAATACAACCCAGAAAATAATGAAAATGTCAGAAGCACCGGAATGAGTTTACATCAAAATGACTGGCAAAGGATTGTTAGTTTGGCAAGGTAGATTGGCAGCTTGTAGTGAGAACTTCGTATCCTGACCTACGGTGTTTTAGACATCACAGGTTCAGCAACCGGCAACAAATAGTGATTCATAGGATCACCTTTAGCGTTAAGGTTTTTTTTAACAGAAATACACCGAGGATGAATTTCTGGTTTGAAAATTACCGTCAGGATATGCCCAATGCCCAGGAGAACGTTGGACACACAGAAGGCGCTAAATAAGTTCCTACTGAATATGAATTCAAAGAGAGTCAGGAGGGAGGAACCACGAAAAGAGGTGATGAGACCACATTTATGGCTTTTCCAAACCTCAGGTGCCATTGATCATTCCACCGAAAATAGGAGGCTCCCTGATGACACAAACAGAAGTTATTTCCTTTCCCCAATGACTCTGTGCTTACAGGTGCTGCCCACGCCTCAGTCATCACTCTGAAAACCGCACATGTGCTAGCTGGCCACGGGTCTACACGGGGTTCAGCACGTCTATTCAGCACCACGTAGCTGAGGTGACGAGGCAGAAGCCACGCTCAAGCATTCACTTCCTACCTAGAGAAGGCCTGTTACGATGCTCCCGTGTCACTGTGGCTGATGAAATGACTCTCTCTATCTCGGTGTGGAAGTGGAGGAGGAGTTAGCAGATGAAAATATTTTGAAACATTGGGCGGTTGAACGTTTCTGTAAGCCCTTCTCAGATTTCTTCTCCCTCCTCCTTCTCTTTTCGCCCTCCTCCTCATTCTTCGAAGAAAGAAGGCAATTAAATGAATCCCTTAGCATGAGACCTGGTTTCAAATCCCGGCTCTGTCACTTACTGGCTATACGACTTCAGTCAAAGTCAGTTTACTCCTCTGAGCCTCAATTCTTTTTCTGTAAAATCGGCTGATGTAAGGATTACCTAAGACAATGTGCATAGAGGGCCAAGAACAGCACCTGTTACAAAACAAACAGGTGCTTAATACATGGTACCTACTTTGATCACAAACTCACTCTGATATTCCAATCTCTAAAGCCTCTGGATGAATTCTAAGAAGGACCAGAGGGTACAGAATGCGTCCGGGTGACAAGTGGGGGATTAGCCAGAAAATTCCCTTCTTACATTTGGTTTCACTGGACTCTGACAGCCAGATCTAGGTTGTCAACTTCAAAACTTCCTTTCACAGTAATTACCAGGGTCTCCAGTCTTCTCTCTTTCGTCTTTGCCGCAAAACCGACCGTTTCCCAAAGTGGCCTTAGCTTAGCCTACCCATGTGCGAGCTTCTGGGTCAAGGGTTGAGCTCTGGAAAAGCTTTTAAAAGCGTTTTCAAAATCACTAACAGGTCCTCTGAAATGATACGTGCTTCCATAGGTGAAACCATCCAGCTCAAACAGACATGAAGCCATAATATTAAATTATTAATTGCTATTAATTATAGACGAGTGGAAAAAATAATCTCGTATTTGTTCTCACCTCTTCGTAAACTCAAAGCAGGCAGATCATGAGCACAACACATTCTCTTTGCCCTTCCAGAATAAGTGGGATAGTATGAACACAGGCAAGGATGCACGGAAGACAAAATCCCCAGCAAGAGTGTGAACGACTCACAGGCCGGCCCCAGGAAGGAAACTGATTACACCTCCTCCCACCCGAGCACCCTCCTCCCCTACTCCTCACAACCGAGAGGTGACATCTCACCCAGCTGTTGGGTGAGAAGAGACGGGAGATGTAAAAATGTCCAAGGAGGATGAAAATCCCTTACACCAGTTACTCGTGTTGTGCCGGCCTGTGAAGATGGAATTATTCCTTTTTCTTAATCGCTGTCTCCGAACAGCTTCCACCCCTCTCCGTGGTCTGTCTACAGGCCCAAGAGATACGGACTCTATGGTTCTAGCTGTTAAGAACAGGCAAGGCAGCCCACAGTGGCTCTGTCCCAACCCCCCTGTTCCCCTAAAAAGGAAGCTGCCCTCATGTAGTGGTTCCCAGTGCTGGCTGCACACTGGGAGCATCTGGGGAGCTTTGCAAACTCCCAGTGCCCGGGCGGCACGCCAGACCAATAACCTATTTTCTCAGGAGGCGCATCAGGTATCGATAGTTCTTAAATCTTCTCAGTGGGTTCGGAGTGCAGCCAAGGTCGAGGGCTAGGGGTCTGGCATGGGACCTGGCAGTGGCCACAGTGCCCCGGGAGATGCTCAGGGACACAGCTCTTCCCCAGGGGCAGCCCTGAGGAATGGGATCAAACAAGGACGACGGAGATGATGCAGATCGAGACAGAGACACATGAAGGAATACCGCAAAATGGGAAGAATTCTCCTGGGTGATCTACGGGACTCACGGCGAGCACATTGCTGGCATCCACGGCCGGCTGCCTGTACGACCGCCACATTCCCTCCCTTTCTTTATTTAAAAAACAATATTTTTTAATGTTTTATTTATATTTGAGAGAGAGACAGAGCATGAGTGGGGAAGGGGTAGAGAGAGATGGAGATTGAATCTGAAGCAGGCTCCAGGCTTTAGCTGTGTCAGCACAGTGCCTCGCGCGGGGCTGGAACTCACGAACCATGAGATCGTGACCTGAGCGATCCGTGAGATCGGACGCTTAACCGACTGAGCCACCCAGGAGCCTCAACGCCCTTTCTTTGCCAAGAGAACACCTGTGTTGCTCTGGTGACAGTATGCCCAACTTAAAACCCTGCATTCCTCAGCTTCTCGAAACTATGAGCAGATGTGTGATGTATCTGTGACTAATGAGATTTAAGTGGAAGTCATAGAGGATTCTGGAAAGACCTTTATATATAATATATACATAATATATAATATACGAAATATGCATTTTATATGTATATTATATACATGAAATGTGTATTTATATCATATATATTTATAGATAATTATAATATATATCACATATATATGTTATATACTTTTCCAAAATATGTGTACATTATATTTAAAACAAAGTGAAACTATTGTTGAACTTTGAACACATACGCACTTTGAACGCATTTTGAACACAGAACATTTCTCTACCCCGTCCCCACCCCCGCAATGGTACGTTTACGTGGGTTTCTTTTCCGCTGAAGGCTATTAGCTCCTTGAGGATGAAACTAGGCTTCTTTTGCATCATATCCTCAGGACTTAGCAGAGCTTAGCACATAACAGATGCCATCAAATGGAAGAAAGGAAGGAGAAATTATAGGTATGTCAGGAAGGGGGACAGGAACCCTTCCTTGGGGGGACATTTCAAGGCAGAACAGTTTTTAAACAACTTCTTGTGCTGGCCACTAGGTGGTGAAGTTGGCTTAAGACAGTCTTGTTATCCGGCCTGTGTAGTCGGCCTGATTCGTTACCTACGGGCCCTTTGGAAACAGTAGTGTTACATTATGGAGTAATGGGAATTCCTCTCCACTGAAGGTTTCTTCTCTGGGCTTTATCAAGCCTCCTGTCAGCTAGCCAACCTGCACAGTAACCAGAGAGGAGCACACGGGACTCCGGGCCCCGGGCTGCTGTCCCGGGGGGTGAGAAGAACCCTGCATCAGTGGGGACTGGGTTCTGCCCCCGTCCCCACGCAGAAGCTTTACCCTCCCCTGAAGAGACCACACAGGCAGCTTTACTGAGCACTTACTATATGCCAAGCTCTGTGCCAAGTGTGTGGGACACACTAGCGCCTTCTGCCTCTCACAAGTGTCCTAAGAAGGTTACATTACAACCATCCTGCAGAGGAAACAGGGTCTGAGAAGGAGAGGCCCGCACCGTAGGTCGGGCTGGCAGCAAACAGCGGAGCTGGATTCAGGGTCAAAGGGCTCTCGGCCACGGAGCATCACCCTTGAGCAGCGAGTGCCACTGTCTCCCCTGCACCTAACCCGGCCTGGACTCTCGAGGTGCACCCGCAGCATGACGGCCGTCGCCACTCCCGGCTCACCGGTCTCTGTAAAGAAAATGTGGCCATCTTTCATTTTTCGTGGTTTCAATATTAGTAGTTCTGGTCTCAACTCTGTGTAGTGAACCATTTCCAAATTTTGATAACCCTAAAGATGATCGATTATGTTCAGTGAAAAGACTCCTGCAAAGTGCCTACTCTCGTGCATGGGAAAATGAAAAAGCTTATGTAGGTCTCTTTCTTCCTTTTGATTAATCGTGAGGACTGAGACACATTAAGATACTGTCTTCTACTCTTGCCGTGTGTTACTCCAAATTCCAAAAGCAATTATTGAAATTAAACAGTGAACTGGAATCCGTCCCCCCCCAAATTCCAATATTTTCCTTTTCCCCTCTTTATCTCCAATCCTTTCCTTTTCTCTAATCCTTTCTGACAAGATGGCCAGCTGCAGTCAGTGACAACGTGGGGAGAAGGGAGAGGCTCACAGTGGTGAGGGGACCGTCCTGGCGTGTCTTTTTGGATGACAGTGAGCCTGGGTCTCGCTCTCCTGTGTTTTCCTCATGTGAATGGGCAGTGAACTGACAGCCTCGTTTTCCCTTAATTAGTGTTTTGTGGCTCGTGACGTCAGAAATGTGCTGATATTGAAGAGTCTTAGGAAGAAGTTAGTGACGAACAGAAGAAGTAAGTCCATTATTTTGAAAATGCCTGGAGGATTGTGAAGACCCCAGAACCCCAGATCCTTTTAGGAAGTAGGTAGAAGAAGTACTTCTCAAAAATTCATGGTTAGACAGTAATAGCAAATGCCAACCTAGGTCTTTTTCTATATGACTCTAAAATATAAATTCTGATGTCCAAGGAAACTTACTTTAGAGAATCTGATTAATCTTAAGAGCTTATCAAAATAAATTTTCTGCCTAGGCAAGTGAATCGCAATTCAAAGCAAATCTCCACTGGTAATTTGAAAGTTATCCCCAAAGATATTTTAAAGCTGTCATGAGCTCAAATACTGCATGCATTCACGGAAGAAGAAAAATAAGATTAGTGTTTGTTAAGTAAAATTATTTGAGTGGGTAATTTGGGATGAGGCAATGAGTTAATAAATTAAGGAAGGAACAATAGTTGCTAGGCAATTAACACCATAGCTTTGTAATAACGAATATGGTTTTGTTAAGATACTCCAAATAATGAAATATGACCCTTGAGCAACACAGGTTTGAACTGCGTGGATCCATCATACACGGATTTTTTTTCAATAGATACAGTACAACATTATAAATGTATTTTCTCTTCCCTATGATTTTCGTAGTAACATTTTCTTTTCTCTAACTTACTTTAAGAATACAATATCTAAGATAAATAACATACAAAATATGTATTAATCTACTACCTATGTTATCAGTAAGGCTTCTGGTCAACAGGAGTCTATTAGCGGTTAAGTCTTTGGGGACTTAAAAGTTGTACCCATTTTTCAACTATGTGGGAGGTCGGTCCCCCTGACTCCCTCATTGTTCAAAGGTCAACAGAATATGTTACAATGCTAACTTTTCCACTATTGGGACATGGACATAAAGATGTAAAACTCCCCCAGACCACTGACTGCTTACCCTTGCTAGTTACGAACACTCAGACAAGAACACTGAATATATACCAACGTCCAAAATGAAGCATCCGTTGTCCACAATGATTAACATAACCCGCCTATTGATTACTATTTATTTTCATGGGGAATGAGAGCGAAAAATTAGTTAGCAACTTTGGTCCATCACATGTCGATTCAGCACCCTCTCCAGGGCCTTCTGATCGATCTGACACCAACACACGCAAAGATGACAGAAACAGACAAAATTATAATATTGGCACAGCACATGGGCGGCATGAAGCAGCCACGTAAGCCCACACTTCTATCCCAGGCCTACCCTACACCCTGCAAGGCGAGGAAATCAATGCTTGGCAGGCCGGCGGGGGACCTGAGTTTAGCCATTTTATTGGATAATGAACTTGTGGGTACCTTAACGTTGCCTCAGAGCAAGGAATGCTGGGTGCTTACTTCTGGTTCATCTAGGGAAGCATTATAGAAGCACACTCCACTCGCACTCCATCAGTTATTTGCTAATTGTTAAAGTTGAGGTAAAAAAAAAAAAAATGACTTTAAAATAGCCAGAGCATTTTCCTCGGTCATGAGACTACTGACTGGAATCATCTTTCTTGTATAAACCACATATATAAGCACCACCTTCAATTTCCAGCTTCTGTTTCTTTTATTTATTTTGAGAGGAGCACAATGGAGGGGCAGAGAGAGAGAGAGAGGGAGAGAGAGGGAGAGAGACAATCCCAAGAAGGCTCCACATTGTCAGCACATTCCCCACTGTCCAATGATGGGTTCCATCCCACCAACTGTGAGGCCATGACTGAGCTGAAATCAACACATGGATGCTCAACCGACTGAGCGCCCCAGGCGCCCCCGTTTTTGTTTCTTTAAAGAGGAGTGAGAATTTTGGTCCCTGGTGGTAAAGAAATCTGGGTGGAAGGTCCTCCTGCCCTTGCACGTTTTTTTACACTATTACAGGTATCTTGCTCACCATTTCTGTCAATCACCGAGACATTCCGTCACTCACCTATATCACGGCTTTCCAAAACTTTCAACTTAGTCTCCAACAAAATCATGACTACACGTCTCCTTCTTTTCCAACTCACATTTCACTTTCATAATATGCATATATTATGCATATAATTAATATATTAATTAATGCATATATGCATTAATGAATTACAGAGCTATAACAAGTAAAATGTCATTTTGGGAACAACCCATGTGCCTCTTGGGGGCAGAGGTCCCGGCATGCTACGCAGAAGCTCCCAGAGCTGTTTCATGGCGTACAGGGGCAGGAGAGCCAGTCAGGGGTGTCTACTAAGTCATGGCTTGCTACAAGAACTTCTACTGGACTTCCCAGTTTGGATATGTATTTTTTCCTTGACAGCGTTTACCGTTTGTGGGTGTCGTGTTCTACATATTTCCTTCTCTTTTGATTTTTACATTTTTTCACACAGTGTGCAGATGACAGAATGATTTGTCCTGTAACTGCTCAAAGGGTGCACATTCTGGAGAAAATTGTGGAGGGCTGTGAGAACACTGGCTATTCTGCAGAGCATTTCCACATTTTCCAATATCTTTCCTTCGGAATTTGTTGTTTCGTCCTAGCATAAGAGACTTCTCATAGAATTACTAAACAGGCTACAGGGACCACTGGGCGTCTTCTGTGAGTCTACTGCGATTGATCTGTGATACAGGGCTATTGTCTTCCTTTGGTTATTCTGATATAAATGTCTTCAGGCATTTTTATATTAAATGTGTGCCATATTTAATAACAGACATATTTAATAGTAAGTTTTCCTCAGCGACGAGAACCCACTTCCCTTGGTGCTGTTGGAGGTGTGAGGTGTGAGAGGAGGGCCGGTGGTGGGGGTCACACTCACATTGACTCAGTTTCCAGAACTCACGAATTATTCATGAACCCACTATGCCATTACTGCAGAAATAGAATGTTTACTTTGCGAGAGGATGTAAACACCACCACAAGGAAGAAATTAGTCCATTTCATAAACATTTAAAAAAATTTTTTTAAACACTCATTACTGAGAGACAGAAAGAGACAGAGCGTGAGCGGGGGAGGGCAGAAAGAGGGAGAGACACAGAATCTGAAGCGGGCTCCAGGCTCCAAGCCGTCAGCACAGAGCCCGACGCGGGGCTTGAACCCGCAAGCATTGAGATCATGACCTGAGTCGAAGTCGGACGCCTAACCGACTGAGCCACACAGGTGCCCCAGAAATTAGTCCATTTCAAATGGGGACATTCCATAAGATACCGAGCCTGGTTTCTTTCACAAGTCAGTGACATAGATAAAAAGGGAAGAGATCAACATCAACTTAAAGGACATTTCAGACATAAATGAATCAAATACAGTGAATCTTGTTTGGCTCCTGATTCAAGTAAGTCAGAAGTAACCCAGTATCTTAAGACTATGGGGGACATATAGACTATGTATTGGTTGATATTAAAGAATTAGTGTAAGTTTTATTGCGGTTATGTAAGAAGATATCCCTCCCTAGTTTTAGGAGTATACTTAAGTTTTGGGGGACACATTACATAATGTCTAGTATTTGTTTTAAAATTCTCTGACAAGGGGCGCCTGGGTGGCTCAGTCTGTTGAGCGACTGACTTCGGCTCAGGTCATGATCTCACGGTCCGTGAGTTCGAGCCCCGCGTCGGGCTCTGTGCTGACAGCTCAGAGCCTGGAGCCTGCTTCGGATTCTGCGTCTCCCTGTCTCTCTGCCCCTCCCCTGCTCGTGCTCTCTCCCTCTGTCTCTCAAAAAATAAATAAATGTTAAAAAAATTAAAAAAAAAATAAAATAAAGTTCTCTGACAAAAATTTAAAAGTGAGGCAGCAGGTAGGGAAAATAGACCAAAAACAGGTATGGCCGCATGGCCGATGGTTACTGAAGATGGGTAATAGGTACATGAGATTTGTTGTACTCCAAACTTGCAAATATGTTTGGAGATTTTTATAGTAAATTGTTAAAAAGATCTAAGGAAACAGGAATGCATAATCCAACGGAGTGAGTTGCCAAAGATGGACTTGTAGGAAAACAGTTTGGTGGCTCCTCAAAAAGTTAAACATAGAATTACCATATGACCCAGTGATTCCCCTCTATGTACATACCCCGAAGCACTGAAAACAGAGACTCAAGCAAATACATGTACAGGCATGTTCTTAGCAGCACTAGCCACAGTGGCCAAAAGAGATAAACAGCCCAAATATCCATCAGATGAGTGGAATACAGGGATAAATAAAATGTGGTACACACACACACACACACACACACACACACACACGGACACGAATATTATTCAGCCGTACAAGTTATGAAGTTCTGATACATGGTACAATCATTATTCCAGGTGAAATAAGCCAGACAAAAAAAGGAGAAATGTTGCATGGTTCCACCTCCATGAGGTGTGCAGAGTGGGCAAAGTCATAGAGACCGAAGGTAGGACAGAGGTTCCCAGGGCTGGGGGAAGGGAGAAGGAAGGGATCATGCATAAGGGGTACAGTTTCCGTGATGGAAAAGTTTTGGAAATAGAAGCAGTGATTGTAGAGCATTGTGGATGCAGTAAACGCCACTGAAACGTTGACGTTAAAATGGTTAATGTTGTGTTATGTGACTTTCACCTCAATTTAAAAACGCAAGGTGGAATTCTAACCATCAGGAGGAAGGATTTTGAAGGGCAAAGTCAGGGTCCCTTGCACGACCTCCTGGAAACATCAGCGAGCGAACTGGAGCTCTACATTTAGCCATTTTCTCCATGACCAACAGAAATGACGTGTGATCAAGGGAAAATGTAATAAATGACCCTTAGCATTTAGAGGACACTATATTTTATAAGCCTACACAACATTTTACTTAAATTAGCTTCTTTGATTCCTTACAGGGGAATTTTTCATGTGATTATATTAACTCAGGTCTAGAGTCCTTACTTAGGAAAAACTCCTGTTGGGGCCTAATTGAATTAAATCCCCAGAATCAGACTGAATTCTAATACATTATAGATTATCACTGACATCATTATTCTGGTTGACAATTAGATCTGTCAGATCGTGGAGTAGGGTGGCGATAACTGTCAGCATAAATGCCTTCCTTGACATAAATAAGTCTTCTCCGAAGTCTGGAGAGTAATTTGACACTAGGTTAGTAAAAAAGAAAAAAACAAGTTGAAACACAAAAGGTGTCCTACCTCTCCACTTACTGAAACCACTGGCCCAAGACACCACCGGATGGTAAAGTGATCATTCCACACATAAAAGATGAATCCAAGGACTACATTCCATTTCCTCCTTCATCTCAGCAACTTGTTTGTCTCTGTACGCCTTCCTGCGGACAACTTTATTAACCTTTCTTTTCCTTCCTAAAACTAATTTTTACTCAATGTCATAAGTACTTTCATCCCTTTCCATGATGCTCTCCTCCTGGATTCACTTTGGGGTCAGACCGTGGATGGTACAATGGAGACTGAGCAGATGGTACTTTCCGAGGGGTCGGCCTTGGTGGGAACCTGGGGTGCGTGAGCTGCCAGAACATTCCGAGAGGTGACAGCGTGGGCAAGAGAGAGAGGCTGCAGGAGATATTCAAATTCCTCAGCATCTGAATCCGCTCCTGTCCCAGGAATACTGATGTGGCGTGCCTCAGGCTAGCCTTGGATTTCTGCCTGTTGACGATCATTTCATTAGAGGGTTAAAAATGGAGTCTGAAACAGGTCTCCTCATTCCCGGGCTGGACGTGTGCCGAGTAGGGAACACTTAGCAGAACTCTTTCATAAGAGGAGACTAGAAGCTGATAAACTCACACGGTGTCATTTAGTGGATGTAGACAAAAGCCCCGCTTCACGATTTTCTTCTCCCAAACCGGCCAGATCAAAAGTAACAAGATGAAAATGAACGAGAAGCTTCCATGTTCCTGTATCGCAAAGCTGGGCACTCGCGAAGGAGGGAAGGACACCGGGCCCGGGGTGGAACCTCCACCGGCTGTGCCCCATCAAGGTCTCCAACCACCGAGAAATTCAGGGGTGAAATGGGTGCGAATGGATGACTACCAACTCTCATTCGTGGGGGTCACACATTTCTCCACCAGAAACAAAGAAAATGAGCTTCACCCTTGTGTTTTCACTTGTAAACTCATGTCAGGGTGCAGAGAATGAAATGAAAGAAAAACTCAGAGGGGTCGATGCACTTCTCTGTTGGGTGCTTTTCCATTTTCAAATGTGAGAGTGAGGCTACAGGAAACAGGACAAGTGGCCTAAGACACGGACCAGGTCCCTAAGTATGGTGGGGGTTGGGCGGGGTGGGGCAGCTGGTGAGGAAGCCTTAACCTGGACGGCTGTGGCCTTAACACTTCTCCCTCGTTTGTCTCCTCTTCTTTGTTTTGTTTTGTTTTGTCTTTTTAACTGACCGCTGGAACCTCACTCCAGAGGCTTCGTCAAGCAATGCTAAGTAGATTCGGACACTTGTTATTTTTCATTGTTTTAAGTGGTAACCACGTTTGTATGGCTGGTGAAACAGGTTTTCCGCTTTTCTAAAATGCATTTATTTATTTAATTAGAGTGGGGGAGGGGCACAGAGAGAGGGAGCCAGAGAATCCCAAGCAGGCTCCACACTGTCATTGCAGAGCTCAACACTGGACTCGAACTCACGACCCATGAGATCAATAGTTGCCTGCTCTGGTAGGACTGTGCCAGCCAGGTGCCCCTAAAAACTTTCCTTTAAAATCGATACATGGGGCGCCTGGGTGGCTCGGTCGGTTAAGCGTCTGACTTCGGCTCAGGTCATGATCTTCACGGTCCGTGAGTTCGAGCCCCACGTCGGGCTCTGTGCCGACAGCTCAGAGCCTGGAGCCTGCTTCGGATTCTGTGTCTCCCTCTCTCTCTGCCCCTCCCCTGTTCATGCTCTGTCTCTGTCTCAAAAATAAATAAACGTTAAAAAAATAAATAAATAAAATAGATAAATACATAAATAAATAAAACACAAATTTAAGTTTGCAAAGTAATTGACTGGAGGCAAAGTACTGAATAAGCAATTCTGCCATGGGTACTAGGCTGGGACAAACTCCTGAGGGTTCTAGATTGGACACAGCTTTTTGTTGGCTGATGACAGCTAATGCCTTATTCAGCGTCCACTAAGGATAGGCCACTGTAAAGAGCTTTTTCACATCTGGCCCCTCACAACCCTGAGAGATGGGTGTCATGAGTGCCACTGAACAGAAGGGAGTTGTGTCCAGGAGGTTAAACACCCTTGTGTCAGATCACATGGTAAGAGAAGCCAGGATCTGAACCCAGGTCTAATGGCCAAAGCTCTACCGAAAAAGTTCTAACTCTCAGGGCGCCCAGCTGGCTGGGTTGGTAGAGCATGTGACTCTTGATCTTGGGGTTGTGAGTTCAAACACCATGTTGGGCTTACTTAAAAAACACTACTCCCTAGTTCCTCCTTGCACAGCCGGGGGTGTTCCCTCTGACCTCTGAGAAGACCTTCCAGGGAGCGGCCATAACGTGCACCTGCCCAGTGTCCTTCCCCGGGTTAGAGATCAGAACTTGTCCCCTCCTTCCTTCCCTTCTTATTTGAGCCGTACAGGGGCTGGGGCCCATTTCCATGACTTTCGTTTCCAGGCTGAGCACGGCTTCTTCTTCCCCGGAACCCTGAGCTTCAGCTCCATCCTGATGAAAACGCCCATCTTCCGCAATCTATAACCAGTTCTGCTGGGAGGGGGCTGTGCCCACCGACCTCAGTGCAGATTCAAACATATCAAAGATTCCAAGTTTTAAAGTTGTCGGACTTCCGTTTCCATGAGGAGGAACTCTATTTCCACTCGCACCCCGGCAGGAGATTAGCAGCCTGAAATCACTTTGACAGTGTGGGTGCCCTACTGCATATACCACGGGGAGTTTTAATTCCAGCCTGTGAAATTGTAATTGCTTCTCCAGGAGAAGCGAGGAATCCTGGGTAATGGCCACAGCCGAGCTCAATGTCAGAGTTGCCAGTAGCTGCCACATCAGATATTACTTGCTGTTATTCAAAAATCACTCCAGCTTTCCATATGGGAAGTCGAACTGGGGAGCGAAAGTAAATTAACAGCAACTGTCAGCTGTTCAGAACAGCACAGACAGCGGTGTGACAGGGGTGGGTGACCTCCCATCAAAAAAGGTAACTTTTTCTCTTCTTTTGGTTACGATAAAGAGTTTCACAAACAAATTTCATTACTTAAGGTATGCAGCCAAATGATGTCATCGTGAAGCAAAAAATAATCTGGTCCAAACGGCACGGTAAGAGGAAAGCTGCCAATTTCTATTCACTCCTTCCTGGAAAGAATGGATGGGGTGGGGAGTGGCCCAAAAGAGTAATTAAAGTAATGAAGATAGCAAGTCCGTGTCAGGTTGATGTTCGCAATGGATTAAAATTACCTGCTATCAAAGTTAAACTGTCTGAGAAATTGCTTCCTGGCTATGTTTGGAATAAAGAAAATTTGGAGCCACCGCATCTGATTACAAGACATTGAGAGGCAGAGAAAATTATCTGCAAAGGGAAGGACTTGTTCTCTGCCACCTCTGAAGACGGGGGAGGTTCTGAAGTATCCTCAGTGGTTCTGAAATTAATTTTTTTGCTACTGACGGTCAGAGAGGAAAAACAAGGGGCTGAACATAACTGTTTATAGGGAAAGAGACACAGTTTGTGGCATTGCTTTTGTTTCCTTTGTTTTTTAAAAATTTATTTATTTTGAAAGGGTGTGTGTGCATGTGCAAGCAGGGGAGTGGAAGAGAGAGGGAGAGAGAGGATCCCAAAGCAGGCTCTGAGCTGTCAGCACAGAGCTGGACAAGGGGCTCAAGCTCATGAACCGTGAGATCACGGCCTGAGCTGAAATCAAGAGCTGGACGCTTACAAACTGAACCACCCAGGCGCCCCGCTTTTCTGTTTAAGTCATGACAGAAAACTCACATGAAGGCGTCACTTGTCTTCATTTGATGATTTTTAGGGCAGATATCAAGTATTAGATTTCACTTTTCCGATCAGAGAAAACCTGCCCTTGGAAGGTCCTTCTCTTAAAGACGACCCCGCCCCAGTCACATCTCCACCCACCTCTCTGCCTGGCTAAATCAACTCCTTGGCAGCAATCTGCTTTCTACTCCTTGCTTGTCCCACCTGGCACCTGCCCATGCCCTTTCAATGTACTTAGCATCCTTTGCCTCCATCTTTACGGGGCTCACCCTTCCTAGAGAAAGCCTTTGTGGACCTCCCCACTCCGATGTCCCTCCTGGGCTCAGACAATTCCCTGTATTTTCTACCTCGAGTAGCTGGATTACAACTGCCTCCGAGCTTCCCAAAGGTAGGGACGGTGTCTGTCCTGTTCCCTTCTTTCATCCCAGTGCTAAGCACAGATGCTTGGCACACAGTTAAGTACTCGCCAACCACATGCCAAGTTGTCTTCCCCTTGAGAAGTCTCCATCACACTTCTGGAAGGGATTCTTCTTCTCCCAGTGTCCTCACATTGCCTTAAGCATCTCCTAAAGCTTAGCTACCTGTGTTCATGGTCTCAGCACGTCTGCCGGTGCCCTGCCCACCCCTTTCTGTGACACCAGCTAAGGTACACTGCAGGCCCACAGACTCTAGCCTGAGAGTGGTAAAGTGCACTGGTTAAGAACAGGACTCTAGAACCAGACTGCCTGGTTTATAACCCTGGCTCTGCCACCTGCCAGCTAGTGACCTTGACGGGTCACCTCTCTGTGCCTCAGTTTCCCCATCTAGAATAATCATTCCTTCTTCAGAGTGGCCATAAGGTGTTACATATGCTAACATATTTACAGTGCTTGGGAAGGGACCTGGCTCTATATAAATGGCAGCCATGATGATGAAGAGGTGAGGAAGAGGAGGCTGTCACTCGTAATATTATGGCTACAGACATCAAAAGTGTTTTTGGCTGCTATTTCTATTTGCCTTGACTCTTGCGCCAACCGACCCTTGAACGAGATTTCTAAAACCAATAATGGCAAACTACAGTGACTTCAGCTTCTTCCCAAGTGGTCACCCGGGACCCATCTCCCTTATTTCTGTTCCATTCCAGGTCCTCCTACCGTGTCCATTCCTGGATTTTTGCATTGGCTTCCTGTTCCTGTTCCAATAGTAGAACACAAAATCCAGCTCCTATGGCTTAGACTCATTGTCTCATGGCCTCAGAGAGTGCTGCCTAGCTCCAGTCACAAAGGCCATAAATCTTAAACCCAACTACCAAGAGTCGAGAAATTTCCCTACTGGTAGAGGATGAGTTAGCATGTTTTCTCTCTTAAAGTCATGCACAATGAAAGGAGGCGCTTATGGTAACAGAGTCGTGGAGTGACATAGCCAGCCGCTGGAGCACTGGGTCGTTCCGGGACCTTGGGCTGTAAGTGACTCTAGTGGATGGCCAATAACCTGTGTGCACTGAACAGTCACAGGCTGCGGTAGAAAATCCAGCCCAATCAAAGCTACCAAACCTGGTAGAGAGTAAACAGCGCCCCTGGGTCAGTCTTAGGAGGAAAAGGTGAAGGTCTGCACTGCTCCAGAGAAGAGAAGGCAGAGATTTCAGATCTGGTTCCGGAAATCAAGGATAATGATCCATATATTATAGAATACAACACAGTTGTAACAAGAAGTCTATAAACTCAGTATGATGGGTATGGATTCCTTCTTATAAATTCTTCTTTCTATAACTCGAGCTTCTTTCTATAACTCAACTTTCCATAACCCCATTCCAGTGGAGAAACAAAAGTCAGCCTAGGTCAGTGCGCATACAGTGCCCCCAGACTCCCACCCCCAACCTCTTCCTGCTGCCTTCTCTCTGGGACTGGGACTAAGAGCTCAGGGGATGGAGACAGGTGCAGGGGACACCTCTGACCCAAGCTGGCACTGGGCTGCAGAGATATTCTTAGCTGTGACGGGAGCCTTAAGACACGCACTCAGTGATGACACATTTCTGGACACAGGTAAGTCCAGAGTTCCACCCCAAAGCATCTCTCCACCAAACACATCACTTGGGAAGCCAGTTTAGAAAAGTTCCAAACTAGAGAGATGGCCTCAGACAAAGTCACTTAACTCCTCCTAACCTCAGTGTCTCCATCTATAAAGTAAGTGGGTCTTTTCAAACTCTATGCTTTCCATGAGCCCCTCTTGCCCATATTCTAGGCTGATCTGTAGGGTTCTCCACGCTGGCAATTTCAGGCAAAACCAGGTCCTCAGTGAAGCAGGGAGAAACACACTGATCCCCTTCTGTCAAGCGCTGAGAGAGAGCAGTCTTTCCACGTAACCTACTTAAATCTCAACTCAAATTCCAAGTATTTCTGTATGAAAGTTTAAATTGTCTGCCACACTGGGGAGAAACAGAGGCTGTTTAAGATTGATTACCGGAAGGCAGCCAGCGGTGAGTTTCTAGGAGTTGACATTTGTGACTTTAGTGTTGGGTTGCCACAGGTTTTGCTTTTAATATTAATGGAAGTTACCACAGCTCCCCGGATAGACAGGCTGACTGCCACACAGCATGAGGAAAAGCTGGTGTTAAATTGCTTCCCCCCCACCCCCTAACTTGCCTTTTGATTTACGTGTCTAAAGGCATTAAAGATATTCTTCAACCTGAAATGCAGCATTTTTAGCTACTGAATTTTCTTGTAGCTTGTATAATTCTGATTGCCCGAGGCAATCTGGTTTGATGAGATTACATTTTTTTAGACTGCCATCTGACCAATTTCTGCCTTTTGTAAGACTGCTTTGGAACTTTTGACCTTTCTAACTTCAAACATCTTGGAGGGTGTTGTGTTAAGAGGGAAAGAGAGAAGAGGGAACTTAATTGGAGACTTTAGAATCTTGTTCTGAGCAGATGAGGTTAGAGATCTTACACACAGAAGGAATGTCTGAGAAGAAAAACTATTGGAGAGTCAGACACAAAAAAAGATATAAAAACAGGAAAGGTGGGAAGTGGTCAAGGACGACAGACACAACAGACGTTCCTTCGAAGGTTTGAAGATCATGCTCTTAAATGAGACAAAATCCAACCTATCCCGAATGTCTCTCCAGGTAAAAATTTAAAAGTAAATTTCAAAAGATCCTTTACTCCCACTGGATGGGACCCAGACTTTATAAGCTCCGTCTCTTGGTTCATTTTCCATTTGACTTCTGATTTCACTCTTGTAACCAAATGGGACAGGATATTGACTATTCACCACTGTTTCCTGGGAGAGAGACTGGGCTGTGGGCTGGTTTACTCACACCCAAAACAGGGAGCGGAGACCAAATTATAGTCCAGTTTTTCTGGTCTCATAGATGTGACACGTTTTAATATGGCAGTGGGCCAATAATCAGGAACTTAGCCTTTTCCTGTGAAGGTTGGAACTGAGGGTAGTGGGCCAGGACTTGGTGTCTGTGGGCAGCAGAAGCCCTTCTCTTATATCTCAAATGACACCAAGTAGGGCTGCAGAAGTCACCCTGGCTAAAAACAAAAACACAAACAAACAAACAAAAGAAGACAAAAAGCCAGGAATATTTGTTCTCTAAGCATCACAGCCTGAGATGGTTACCACAGGTGGCTTTTGGGTTAAGTATTCACATAAATTTATCGAGAAGAGAGCATATGAATCCTTAACTAAACAGGAGTATTAACAGGATCTGAGATGCAGAAGATCAAAACCAGAAAGCTCGAGTCACTCACTTGAATCACAGCAGATATACAGGGAAGGTAGCAGGTGCTGGAGGATATACGGTCGCTGGGACCCCGGAAGCTATTCGACGTGAAAATGCCAAAGCAAAGATTAAGGTTCAAAGATGCTGCACTACAAAGATAGGGGGCTGCCTCTTATTGAGGCATTTTCTTTGTTAAAATAACGATGGGCTCCCCACATCTGGTTATGCGGTATGTGTTAGGGCAACAGGCATAAGACCAACCAACCCCTGGTATCAGCAATACCCGTGTCAGTGACAGCGGTGACAAGAACCACCACCCGCTGACTAAGCTGAGGTCGGCTCTCAGTTCTCCTGGAAACGGACAAGTATAGTGGCTTAGCAGCAGATGAAAAACTCAAGGTGAAGCCTTGCTTCGTGGTCCTGAAAAAGTGGTTATTCCATTGTGCATTTCCAAAAATGTCCGTATATGGTACCAGAAGAACCCACTGGTTGGAGCATCAACAGGAGAGCCAACTGTCCTCCACGCTGTCAACGCGTATCTTTCCAAACAGGCATCTCTTCAGAGCCTGCAATGCTTACAAGTCTGTTTAGAAGCCTGGAGTGGCTCTTCCTTGACTATCGGCTAAAGTCTAGATTCCTTAGAACTGCATCAAAACCGGCATCAAAAAACTTCACAAATGTGACCTGAGACTTAAAAAAAAATATTTTTTAATCTTTATTTTTGAGAGAGAGAGAAAGAGCACGAGTGGGGGAAGGGCAGAGAGACAGGGAGACACAGAATCCGAAGCAGGCTCCAGGCTCTGAGCTGTCAGCACAGAGCCCGATGCGGCACTCGAACCCACAAACTATGAGATCATGATCCGAGCCTAAGTCAGACGCTTAACTGACTGAGCCACCCAAGCACCCCAACCTGAGCTTATTTCTTAATATCTAGCTATACTCTTTCTCAAATTCACAGTGCACTTTTATACTGTAATTTGGCAAAATAAGCATAACAAAACATTGATCACTGAAACCGTTTCTAAGTACATAATTGAGTGGCATTAAATACATCCACAGTGCTTGTGTATGTAAGCATCACCATTATCTTTTTACAAAATTGTTTCATCATACCCAACATAAACTCTGTACCCAGTAAACAATAACTCCCTCTTTCCTCCTCCCCTCAGCTCCTGGCAACTTCTACTCTCCTTTCTGTATCTACGTACTTGTCTAGTCTAGGTAACTCCTAGAAGTGGTATCACACAGTATTTGTCCTTCTGTGTCTGGCTTATTTCACTAAGCATAATGTTTTCAAGGTTCATCCATGTCATAGCATGTTGTCGGGATTTCACTTCTTTTCCAGGTAACATTGTGTACTACGTTTTGTTTATGCATTCATCTATCAATGAAAATTTGAGTTGTTTCGACCTTTTGACTACTGTGAATAATGCTGCTAAGAACACTGGAATATAGGTATCTGTTAGAGTCCCTACGTTCTTTTGGATTATGTACGTAACTAGAATAGAACAGCCAGTCATATGGCAGTTCCAGGTTTCAGTCTTGAAGGACTGCCACGGTATTCTCCACAGTGGCTGACCCATTTTACATTGTCACCAATAACATGTAAGGGTTCCAACTTCCCTACACCGTCAACATTTCTTTTGATGGCAGCTGTCTCAACAGGTACGAAGTAATAACTCACTGTGATTTGGGTTTGCATTGTCCTAATGTCTTAGCATATTGAGCATCTTTTCCTGTGCTTCTTGGCCACATACTTGCCATGTGCTTCTTGACCATATACACATACTTCTTGTGTGTATCTTCTGTGGAGAAATGTCTACTCAAGTCCTTTACACAACTTTTAATTGGGTTGTTCAATTTTGGGTTGTTGAGTAATATATATTCTGGCTATTAATCTCTTGTCAGAGATAGGATTTGCAAATATTTTCTCTCCCATTCTGTAGGCTTTGTGCTTTCTTGATAGCTTGATAGCTTTGTGCTGTCTTGTGTCCTTTGATGTACAAAGTTCTTAATTTTGATGAAGCCCAAAATTATTTTTGTTTCCTGTATTTTGGTATCACACGTATGAAATTATTACCAAATCTAAAGTCATGAAGAATTTCCCCAATGTTTTGTCTTCTAGAGGTTTTATAAATTTAGCTCTTAAGTTTATGTTGGTCGTTTAGCCCCTTTGAGTTAATTTTCATATATGGAGTAAGGTAAAAGTCCAACTTTATTGTTTTGTATGTGGATATGCAGTTTTCCCAATACCATTTGTTGAAAAGACCGTCCTTTTTTACTGGTCTTGTCAAAAATCAATTGACCATATAAGTGAAATTTTTTTTTCTGGGATTTCTGTTCTATTCTATTGATCCGCATGTCTGTTCTTGTGCCAGGACCATACTGTTTTAATTATTGTAGCCATATTGTCAGTTTTGAAGTTATTAAGTATTCGTTAGTCTTTGAATTTTATTTTTCTTTTTCAAGATTGTTTTGGCAATTGCATTCCATATGAATTTGAGGGCTGGTTTTTCCATTTCTGCCAAAAAGGGGGGGAGCTGTTTTGAGAGCAATTACATTGAATCTGTAGCTTGCATTAGGTAGTGTTGATATTTTAACATTAAGTCTTCTAGATGTGAACATGGGATATCTTTACATTTATTTAGATATAAAAAAAACTTCCTTTCAGCAATGGTTTATAGTTTTCGGCATGCAAGTCTTTTAACTCCCTTGTTAGGTTTATTCTTCAGCATTTAATTCTTTAGATGTTATCGTAAATGGAATTGCTTGCTGACGTCTTTTTAAATGGCTCACTGCTGTGTATAGAAACACAACTGATTTGTGTGTGTTGATCTTACAATCTACAACTATGCTAAATTTATTAGGTCTAACAGCTTTCTTGTGAATTCTTCCGGATTCGGTATACATGGGATCATGTCATCTGCAAATACAGTTTTACCTCTTCCTTTCCAATTTGGATGCCTTTTATTTATTTTTCTTGGCTAATAGCTCTCATTAGAACCTCTCGCACAATGTTTTATAGCAGCAGTGAAAAAAGGCACCCTTGTCTTGTTCCTGATCTTAGGGAGAAAACTTTTAGTCTTTCACCACTGAGTATGGTGTGGGCTGTGTGTTTTCATAAATATCCTTTATGTTGAGGAGTTTCCCCTCTACTCCTAGTTTTCTAAGAGGCTTTTGTCATGTAAGGGTGCTGGATTTTGTCAAATGCTTTTGCTGTGTCAGTTGAGATGATCAAATGTTTTTTTCCCCCTTCATTTTATTACTGTGGTACGTAATGTTGATTGATTTTATGTTGAACCACCCTTGCATTCCTGGGATGAATCCCACTAGGTCATGGTAGATAATCCTTTTAATATGCTATATGAAATCAACTTGCAGATCTGCTCCGTATTTTTGTGAAGTATTTTTGCATTTCTATTCATGAGGGCCATTGGCTTTCGATTTTCTTTTCTTTATTTGGCTCTACCGTCAGGGTAATGCTGGCCCCAAAGAATGAGTCGGAAAGTATTCCTTCCTTTTTCATTTTGTTAAAGTGGATGAGAAGTACTGGTGTTAATTATTCTTTTTACGTTTGGTAGAATTCACTTGTGAATCCATTTGCTCCTGGACTTTTTTTTTTGTTGTCGTTCATGCTGTTCAGGGGAAAGTCTAGCGTTTAAGGGAAGAAAGTCCTGCTGCTGCGAGGCATTTTCTTAAGAGGGCCAAGTTCCACAAAAGAATTTTCCCAGGGACACCTACCAATACACTTAGTTCAATCTAATCTTCCCTCACCAGATGTTTAAATTACTTCTGGCTATTTCAAAACAGACCACACCTGCAAGAGTAAAGGCATCACGCAAATTCATCCTGCAAGGGCAGAGACTCACAAGATAGCACCAGGAACTACATTCAGGAGTGAGTGCCATCAGAGTCGTTCTAAAGTGACTCTGAGGGAGATAACACAACTTAAAAAGTAAGCTGTGGTTTGTAAGTAGCCTCAATACTTATGCATACAGTGTGTGGATGGTATGCTTTAGTTCACAAAGGTTGGACCTAAGTATAAGAAGCCTTAACTAAACAACATGCTTTATATTTATTTGAAATTCTCTTGCTCTGTTTAAAAACCACATGTGTCTTATTCCCTCTTTATGGAAATTGGGGGTAAAAACAAGTTAAAAGCTTGGATGTTGGACTCAGTCTGGAATAGCAGCTATAGTTACTGTTATTAAGTAGGCATATTAAAAGCAGATTACATAAACCTAGGTGTTAAAATTTGTAGTTCTTTAGGCTTTTCTGCATTCCAAGTTTTCTCTGACCTTGATCCAAGGTTGTATTTTTTACAATGTATACTGTGTTTTAAAAATACGATGTAAAATGTATTTTTTAAATGTATATTTTAAATATATATATATGCATGCATATATAGATGTATATTTACATAAATATTTTTTTTTTCTGGGCACTTGCCCATCAATATTCATAAGTGCATTCAGATGTCCATAAACCAGGAGGACTGCAAGAGACCAAATGAAACTCTTTGCTTCAAACTCTGCACAGTTGGGATGTTCTGGCTATGGAACCCCAGGAAACAGTACCGGCAGGAAATAATTGACAGAAAACTAATGAAGAATGATAGTGTCTGCATTTCCTTTTACCCCCAAGGCAGGGTGGGGGAGGGTATGACTTCTAGGTCTCCTATTAGTCTGCTTGCTCTTTTCATCTTTGGCCACAGAAAATCTCCTTCTTGATCTCAGATCGGCCACCCAAATCTGTGCCCCACACCGTTCATTAATTTGATCTCCTCAAATACAGCTGCGATCCATTTTCTTTGAATTTTTCTTCCTTTGCTGCATTTGTGAGAATTAGAGCTTAAGTCCCTTGAGGCAAGAATCTTTTTATTCCATATAGAATTCTTTTGGGTGGTCGTGAGTTAATATCAGAATTGAAAACCACCTAGCCCTATTTATAAAATTGGTTTGCATGTTTAAATGGCTAAAGTAATCATGAAAAGGGAAAAAAAACTGTGTGTGCCAAGGACATACTACTTGATACACGTGATCCCGTTTCAGCTTTCAATGACCCTGCGGTGGGATCGTGTCCCTATTTTACATGAGCTTCAGAAAGTGACCTGGCTGCAACTTAACCCGAACTTTTGCTGAGGTCAAAAACCTCACGCTTTTTCCCTAAACTATCTGCCTCCAATTTGTACTGAGGTCTGAACCTAGTTGGTTCAGATCCTTGACTCCTTTATGGTTTCTGAACTCAAATTTTATAGTTTCAACACCATAAATGCTAGCTCGATGGAAAGGCAAGTGCAAATTCATCAAACACGTGCTATTCATAAATTAAAAAACTAAAAAAAAACATATTTTGACAAATAGTTAGGACCCCAGATTAAATATAAATTTCGCATGGATCCCAAAAAGGTTGCCCCATAGAGCTGAGGTTTTCAAGCTTTCTTTTCTTTTTTTCTTAACATTTATTTTTGAGACAGAGAGAGAGAGAGAGAGAGAGAGAGAGAGAGAGAGCGCATGAGCAGTGGAGGGGCAGAGAGGGAGGAGACACAGAATCTGAAGCAGACTCCAGGCTCCGAGCTGTCAGTACAGAGCGGACACAGGGTTCGAACCCACGATCCGTGAGATCATGACCTGAGCCGAAGTTGGACACAAGAGAATGAGGCACCAAGGCGCCCCGGTTCTCAAGCTTTCTTGACTCATGGCACCCCTAGACCAAAAGAAAGAGCTAACCATTCTCTTTACTAAGTAGGTAGGTACTAACAACTTAGTACATACTTGTGTCTTACTATCTTACAAAATCTGTGTGAAAAAATACAAGTATATTGAAATACATATTTCTTTTATTCCAAACTTACCATAATTACTTAACGGAAGCTGTGCATCTATGGGGCACTGCACAACTTCTCAAACCTTGAAACAAAATCATCTACGGTTCTTGTCCCACATTTTCACTTGATACTTGCTTTTTGTCACAGCAACTGCCTAAAATCCAGCCTTAAACATGGCACCTTCAAAAAGTGTGCACTCCAATGTTGAAACTGAACCATTTTGAGTGAGTAGTTTGCACAGTATCTGACAGACGTCGGTGTTTCCCTCAAAAATTTAAAATATCCTGGGGTGCCTCAGGGGCCAGGCAAATCTTAAGAATATCTTTTTCCCTCTCTTCTTTCCTCCCTCCCTCTTTCCCTTCCTTTGCTTTCTTCTATGTTTGTTTTATAATGATAAAACCTCTTAAAGCTTCATTTCTAACTCCAACCCTCTCTTTAGGACTAAAAATTTCAACCTGGCTTGAAGTCGGCAGAAAAGCATGTTTTGACTGAAAGACATATGGGAATCTGATGTTTAGACACATTTTCCCAGACACAGAGCAAAGTTTTCACCAAAGAATATTTTACATGATCCTAATGACTACCTTACACTTGATGAACCAAGGAAGATGGAATGAAAGAGGGAGAGGGAGTGGAAGGAAGGGAAAAGAAACTTGATCAATAAATCTTCTTTATGTAAACGCGTGATGGTGAGAGGTGGGGTCTCTGGGAGCTGAATGGGTCCCGAGGGTGGAGTCCTCACAAACGGGAGACTTGGAGAGCTCTCTCACCCCTTCTACTGTGGGAGGTGCACAAGCAGACGATGAAGCAGGAAGTGAGCCCTCACGAAACACTAAATCTCCCCAGGGCCCTGATCTTGGACTTCCTCGTCTACGCAATCAGGAGAAATAGATTTCTGCTGGTGAAAAGCCGTGCAGTCTACGGTGGTGTTAACGGCAGCCTGAATGAACCGAGACGGATCCCTTCAGAGTTTCCTTTTCGGCAGGAGGGATGACATTAAAAAACCCAAAAAAGACTTTGGTCCTAAAAGCAAACATGAAAAGAAAACAGGCACAACAGGAGCTCTGCTTACAAACTGCAAGTCGACTGTCCTATCGTGGCTGACTTTTTTTTTGAAGTTTCTTTCTTTCTTTGGAGAGAGAGAGAACGAACAGGGGAGGGGCACAGAGAGAGGTAGAGAGACTCCCAAGCAGGCCACACACCGTCAGCGCGGAGTCGGACGGAGGCTCGAACTCAAGAAGCGTGAGCCTTAGTTGGCCACCCAGAGGTCCCGTGGCTGACTTTTTGTTTGAATCGGGACAGTCTATGTTATGCCATGCTGACAACTCCCAGTCTCAGTGGCTTAAGCCAACAAAAGTTCCTTTCTTGTTCTACACCTGTCTAGCACGTCTACACCTGCTCCTTGCACTCCCTCGGGGACCTCATCGTGACACGTGTGCCTGTAATCACCCTCGTGGCGGGAAGAGTGCATGGCCACTCAACACGTCCGCCTCAAAGACACAACCCTTCCGCTCCCACTGCCTTGGCCACGGCCAATGCCGGTCACGAGGCCAGGCTGAACTCCAGGCCGATGGGAGACGCACGGCAGCCGTATGGGCCGGGAGGAGGGGACGTGGAAAGGTGAGAGCTTTCCTGCCGTCCAAACCTGCTCCTGCAGCACCCCCCCCCCCCACCCCGGGCTCGTCCTGTCCACAGGAGAACGGTCTCGTCAGCGACCACCACACCTGCTTCCTCCTCCCTCCCTCCAGCAGGACGTCACGGAAAAACCGCAGGCTGGATTTTCAGACCACAGCCACCCCGCTGGCCAACTGGTCACCAGGACGGTAAACGAGATCACGTGCGGTCTGGTCCCCACTGCAGGGCTTTTTACGCTTTCTGAACCGAAGAGATGAAGGAGGTTGCATCCCGACCGGGGGGAAGGAAACAGTGGAAGTGGGGAGGGGGGCACCCTGTGTGGCTGAAACAATTCTTGAGAATCCCCGCCGCGGCTGGTGAGGGGCGCTGGGGCTGTTACAGGACGGCCGTCATGCTTTCACGCAAAGGACAACTGAAGGAAGGAGAGTGGAGGCAAGAAAAAGCATACAGCAGGAGGGGGGAGTAGGAGGGGAGAGTGGGGAAAGGGTGGGGGGGGACAGGAGCACCGTTCTGGTCTCCAGTCAGTGACAGGGGCAAAGTTCTTCTTAAGCCCCGTACCGCGTGACTCCAGGCCGTCGCACAGGGTGAGCCCAAATGCATGCTCCGCTGGGGACCCTGGGAGGGACACGGGCAGGTCCTCTGCATTTGAAACCTGACTTCCTCTTAGAAGCACATGCTGGGTTTGGAGAAATGTACTGACACTGGTTTTGTTTTCCAAACTCCCCAACTGATGACATAATTAAATTTTATTTGGATGCCTCGAAAGACATAAAAGGCTGAAACATTTTGACATAAAAAGAAGAGCTGAACAGGGTATGAGTTTAAAGATGAAGCGTCCTATGGTAACCAGAGGGCACCCGATTTCCCTGTGACTCCATACCGTCCAAGTAACATTTAAATTCTGATGTTCGTAAGATTGCTTAATAAGTCAACTCCTTTCACGTAAGTGAAATAAGTCACTGTATTTAGTAAAGGCCAGTGATGTCAGGTAGAAATAAATATTTGATGTCACCGATCAGAAACGTCAGAAAAGGGGCACAGCTGGTTTTAGACAAATACATTTTTGAAAGTTTGCGGGTGCTGAAGACGTGGGGGGATTCCTTGCACTTGTCAAAAACGTCGCCGAGAGCCCTGGAACTGGCGACTCTCCCTGTGCCTTCCAAAAGAATTCTTGCTTCCAAATGCAGGTTTGTCTATAAACTTCTCAGGAACACATCTGCTGTGAAAAATAAGATGTTCGTAGCACCGGGACTCCAAACAAAGCAGAGAGAGAAAGATACATTTTTAAAGGTTTAATGACATTCAAAATTCTTCCCACACAAGGAAAAGATGACTGTGTAATTAGGTTCTGACTTGAAGACAAGAGGTTGAAAGAAAATGCAACCCCTTGCATTTCTTGCCGCAAATAAACCAAAAGGAGCTTAATTTAAAAGATATGCCATGGCAACAGTTAGTAGGTTTTAGGTCAAATAACCAATGGCCCAACTCCACGAGAGACACAATCAGCCTCATTAAAAAGTGTGGCTGGAGCAGAGGCAGGGAGACCAGGATAAATGACGGCTCTTGGAGTACTGATGTGATTGCTGTTCTGTTCATTGAAGATTTTAATCAGAAATTTATTCTTCTTCTCCAATGTTTCATTTAGTTGTGTTTTCATTAGAGATTTTGACAAAAAAAGGCGAGAAGAAGAGCCAACAGAGCCAGGCCCACGGACACCCTCAGTGCACGGTCTCGACGGAGGTTTTGCAAGCGGAGGGCCATCCTGGAGCTCGCGAAGTGTCGCCCGACGGCAGAAGCATGGGATACTGAACTCGGGTGATTCCCAAGCCTATTTCTGAATTCCTAGGAAGACGGAAACATAGAGGGGGGAAAAAAAGATTTAAAAGATGCAAACAAGCCCTACTGTGATGTCAATCAAATAATGAGTCCCTATACAAGGAGCTTTTTTGTCTTTATTGAGATGCAACCGACACAGTACATTGTTATCGTTCAGGTGTACAACCTCATCGTGTTTTGTATGTTCCAAAATGGCTACCACAAGAAGTCTAGTTAACATCGACTACCACGCATAGTTACAATTTTATTCTTGTGACAACTTTTAGGATTTACTCTCTTAGCAACTTTCAAATATACAACTCAGTTTGGTTAACTACAGTCACCACACTGCACAGTATGTCCCCAGGGCTCATTCACACTATAACTGGAGGTTTGCGCCTTTTAACCACCTTCGGGCATTTGCCCATCCCCACCCCAATCCATCTGTTCTCTGTAATTATGAGCTTGTTTTTTTTTAAAGATTCCACATGTAACTTAGCCCATACAGCATTTGTCCTTGTCTGACTTATTTCACTTACCATATTGCCCTAAAGGTTCATCCATGCTGTTGCAAATGGTAACATTTCCCTCTTTTTATGGCTGAATAATATTCTGTTACATACATATATATATATATCATTCCACATCTTCTTCATCCATTTATCCACCGATGGACACATAGGCTGTTTCCATACCTTGGTTACTATAAATAAGGCTACAGTGAACACAGGGGGGTTAGTGTTTTCATTTTCTTCAGATAAACACACAGAAGAGGAACTGCTGCTGGATCATATGGCAGTTCTGTTTTTAATTTTTTGAGGACCCTCCAGACTGTTTTCCACAGTGGCTGCACCAGTTTGCATTCCTACCAACAGTGCCCTCTTCTTCACATCCTCGCCAATGCTTGTTATTTCTTGTCTTTTTGATATAACAACCGTTCTAACAGGTATGAGGTGTCACTGTGGTTTTCATTTGCGTTTCCCTGATGATTAGTGATGTTTAAGTGCCTTTCATGTACCTGTCGGCCATCTGTATGTCTTCTGTGGAAAAATATCTACTCAGATCCTCTGCCCATTTTGTAATCAGATTGTTTTTTTTTTTTGCTAGTGACTTGTAGGAGTTCTTTATATATCTTGGTTATTATTCCCTTATCACATATCAGATAGAGATGATTTGTAAATATTTTCTCCATTCAGTAGGCTGCCTTTTTGTTTTGTTGATGGTTTGCTTTGCTGTGCAGAAGCTTTTTAGCTTGATGTAAGAAGCAGCTATCACTTAGTTACTCCTTCAACAGAGACACATTCAGACATGCACCATGGGCCAGATGGCCTCAAGTTAGGTATGGGGAAATCACATTTCCTTTCCTGGAAGTGTCAGACCAAATCGATGATTTTCCAGATTATACACAACATATACGAGACAGAGTGTGCGTTTATGGAGAATCAAGGCAGAATTCATGAAGCACAAGGTTTATGTAGAGTGGAATCATAGGAAAAACGTTAACTTTTAGGGATGCGACCACATCCACTCGGCAAAAGAAGGACAGAGGAAAAACTGTGGAAGCCATTTGATTCCACAAACGTATCCCTCAGGGTGGAGATTTCCAGCCGGGGCCCTGCTGCAGGAGGGCTGCCCCAAACTCGAAGAGGGGTCTGAAGGGGTCTCGGCGACCAGAGGGACGGGCCCTTCACATGCGGCTCTGTTACTCCGCTGGGCAGTGTAGCCACTACCACTTTCTCTGTGCGCCAGGCATGGACAAGGTCGGAAAGTCCTGCTTGGAAGGAGCACGAAGAGTGAGGAGTGACCACCACACTGCTTTTTAGGTGGTCTCTGTTCCCTGATGCTTCTTCCTGGGGGTGCAGAGGGGTGGGGGGGGGAGGCACCTGGCTGCTCTCAAGATGGCTCTGGTTTTGTAAAGTGTAATTTTAATTCTATTATATAAGATTTCCGCCTTGTGTACAGGCTTTAGAATCGGTGCCTCCCCTTCTGAAACGTGAAACAACATTTTGAGGGAGGGGGAGGGGGCAGGGGAGGAGGGGAAGGATGTGGGGAAGAAGAGCACGGGTGGGAGGAACAAAGTAGGTGGAGGAGGGGGCGACCCAGAGGCAGGACAGCATAAGGCACGTCCGTGGAAGAACGCGTGGAGAAATACACAGAAGCACACATTATTTTGCTTATTCTTTCCTCCCAAGCTCCCCAAGAACCCCCTGCTGACACCTTCGTCCTCTGCGTGGGAAGTGCGGGCTGCAGCTGGGCCAGCAGAGGCACTGGAACCGCACGTTCCGGAAAGGAACAGAGGCAGGAATGGGCAGGGTCTGTGGAAGGGAGGGGAGAGAACGACAGGAGAGGGTCTAGTGACAAGCTGAGGTGGGAGGTGACGGACACCTTCGTTAGGATGCTGGCAGGAGGCATGGATAGGATGGACGGTGGACTTTGGGTGGACAACCAACAGGACCTGTGTTCAGATGAGTTAGTGAGAGGTGCCAGGACTAGGGATGGCGAAATAAAAAATCACCTTTACAATCCAGCCTCCACTGCCTAATACTTCCATGTGACGGATGTGCAACAATTCTTGCTTTGACTGTAGGAGGCTAAGTGCAAAGTCACCGAAACTGTTAACCACAAGGATAAATCTCTCGACCCAATGGCAGTCGAATCGCTATTTACTTCGGCACCCCATAGGTACCTGGGTTGATGCTCTACGGGGTCCGTCCCTCAACAAGGGACGTGTACCCCAAAAGATGGAGCTCTCCTCCCCCGAGGCAGTGGGGGCAGCGGCCAGAGCACAGAGGTGCACCCAAACCTGCCTGCACCCCAGAAGACCATCCTCTTGTGCATCCGGCTTTCTGTGTGATGTGCTAGGGTTAAGAACATGTGGACAAACTTTTCTATTGACTAAAAGTAGTCTTGGGGTGCCTGGGTGGCTCAGTCAGTTGAGTGTCTGACTTCAACTGGGTCAAGATCTCACAATTCGTGGGTTCGAGCCCCGCATCGGGCTCTGTGCTGACAGCTCGGAGCCTGGAGGCTGCTTCGGATTCTGTGTCTCCCCCTCTGTCTGCCCCTCCACCACTCACACTCTGTCTCAAAAACTAAACATTAAAAAAATTTAAAGTAATAAAACTGAAATTAAATAAAAAAAAATAAAAGTCATCTATCTCAAGGACAGCACTCATATGGATGCACTACAATGACATCAACAATGGGACTTCTTCCAACTCAGGGAGGCTGTCTAACTCACCTCTGGCCTCTTGAAACTGCACAACTACAGGTATAGAGCAGGGACTCAGTAAATGTTTAGCAGTGAATCAGTGAATGAATGAATGAATGGGGGGTGTGTAATCCAGATGAGATCCAACCGGTCAGAAAGATGCCTTTCCGTGTCCCTGGTAACCGATGTGGCCTATGATGTGTTCAGGGAACTAATCTACACAAATCCTAAAACCTCGCCCTAGAAATTAAATCAACGCTTCTTCAGTTTGGGTTTAGAAGACCATAACTAAGACTACAGACCGTTCCCCAGAGAAATGTGGAGGTCCCTGTGCACATCTGCACGCAGCCCCCCGTCACGCTTCATGCTGTATGACCTCAGGAGGATCACAGACACCCTCACCCAGGAGTAGATCTGGATAACACAGAGACAGAAGCTTTCTTTTTAAGAAAAAAATATGAATACAAAATTAAGTACAGGGTCCTGGAAGGGGGCCCTCAAAGAGAGGCCCTGAAATGAAACCTCTCCCAGCTTCTAGAAATATCCACCTCTGTTCCACCCCAGGCTCTGAATGCTGGACCTTGGTGCTGCACCTGCCATTCAAGGAGCTGTCACTTGGTGATCGCTGCTGCCAGCTGGGGCAGGGGTCAGGCTGACCTGGGCAGGGCGAGGTGCGTCTTAAAGCCTTACGCATTTGGTTGAGCTTATAAAACATTCTGCTTCACAAAGCTGCAGTGCAGGTAACGTGCCTGTGCTCTCAGCCTGAAAAAAAAAAAACCCTCGGCTTCTGACGGTTTCACAACATTTCTTCTTCTTCTAACTCGTTTGCCATAAAATTGCTCAAAATATGAAAGTTACTTATTAAACGACCATAGTGGGTCAGCTGTAGTTGTAGTCAACATAGCCATTTTTTCCCCTGGGTATTACTCAACACCGCCCCCCCAACACCCCCATCACATACCAAACACACCAGAATATAAAGTGCTCTGGTGACAGGCCGCCCTCCTGTTCCTAGTGGCCACGTCTGCACCACAGAATCGCACACGAGCTCCAGGAAGCCCACCTCACCTGCCGGTCTCCCTCAGATCAAAACACAGCAGGAGAAGGAAGATTTAGTCTGTCTACCGCACTGTGCGTCTTTTATTGTCTTCACCTTTTACCGATTCAAGACCTTGATTAAAAGAGTCTGATGATGGATTTTTAAATATAAGGTTGAAAACAAAAAAGGTTTCTCAGAAGACAGTAATCAGCAGGCAGTGAGCTCTGCGTATTTCAGCTGTCACTATTGCTGTGGCACTGAAAGAAAAGAAACTTGAAAATACAGGAAACAGAAGGACTTTCTCATCAAGTCCAAGATGCTCAAACACAGCAGACCTCTACACAGTGAGAAGGAGCATTCACGAATAGGAAATAACATGGCATTCCTAGAACACAGTTAAAATAAAAAGTGCTTATAGGTGAGGTGACGATCAATACCCAATCGCGAGGTAAAAGTTTACGTGTGCGCGCGTGCACGACTGCATGCAGAGAACAATGTGTGTAAGTGACTTAGAGAAAAACTTAGTATGGTCAATAGTTCTGGAAAGTAGACAGAAGGATCAAACCCTCCCTAAACTTCTTTTTAAAAAAACTTTTTTTAATGTTTATTATTATTATTTTTTTGAGAGACAGAGCACAAGCAGGAGAAGGGAAGGGGCAGAGAGAGAGGGAGACACAGAATCTGAAGCAGGCTTCAGGCTCCTAGCTGTCAGCATAGAGCCTGATGTGGGGCTCGAACTCACAAACCGTGAGATCATGACCTGAGATGAAGTCAGACGCTTAACCGACTGAGCCACCCAGGCGTCCCATTCCTCCCTAAACTTCTTTAACATTACTGCCAAAAGTCAGTGGGGCTCCTGGGTGGCTCAGTTGGTTGAGTGTCTCACTCTTCATTTTGGCTCAGGTCACGATCTCCGGGTTGTGACCTTGAGCCCCACGTCCGGCTCCGCACTGAGTGTGGAGCCTACTTAAGATTCTCTCTCTCCCCCCCTTCCTCTCCGCCCCTCCCTCTCTCTCTCTCTCCCCCTCCCTTCTCTGCCCCCTCCCCACCTTGCTCACTCTCCAAAAAAAATAAAAAGAACTAAATCTTTAAAACAACATTATTACCAAAGCTTATTAATTCTTGAAGTTCAAGACGCACTTCTGTCTCTCAAAGTATAACACACCCAATATGAGAAATTTTACTGCTTACTAAAACTAAACAAACACTAACTCTCAAACTTACACTTTTTAAGAAATAAAACTCCACTTACAGATGCCTTTTTTGAAACAGACAAATTTGAAAGGAGGTAGGATGTGACCTTTGTTCAGTAAAGATCCCTGTATTTATCCAGTTATAACAAACTAAGGACAAGTCTGAGAAAGTGTTAACTTGGACTAACATGGGCTCTTTCCCCCCCTTGTAAATCTCACTGCTTCCTTGATTAATTTCTAAACATGTTGCTAATTCTTTTTTTTTTTTTAGTTTTTATTTATTTATTGGGGGGGCAGGGCAGAAAGAGAGAATCCCAAGCAGGCTCTGAGCTGTCAGCACAGAGCCTGATGTGGGGCCCGAACCCACGAACTGCAAAGATCATGACCTGAGCCGAAATCAAGAATCAGATGCTTCGCCAACTGAGCCACCCAGGTGCTCCTATACTTGCTAATTCTTAACGTATCCTACTAGTTTTGAAAAGTCTAGTTTGTTAAATCCTATTGATGTAAGAAATCTGTGAATGTAGAACCAAGTACATATTCTGAAAACGAAGCCAAACAAAAAGAACGTTGATGTTCAGGAGCTTTACAGATCAGATCAACCGGGTGGAGATAAACGAGGGCTTTAGAGACAAAACTCAGTCTAGTCAGATGGTGACAACAGTCCATCCTGAATTATCCCTTCCTTGGGCGGTTACCCAGGCATTGCTAGGGAAGGGAGAGAGCCCCACACACGGTCACACTGCACGCACCAATGTCAAATGACACCAGTTCTGGGGACAGGTAGTACGCTGGTCCCAGACTCTAATCCCATCTCTACTGGAGGATTTGGGGACAAATGATTCATCCTCTCTGTTTCCACATAAAATCACCTAAAAAAACGGAGGTACTATTAGTATTTTCACATCATGGGGTTGTTACGGGGATCGAATGAGACTTGTATATTCAGTTTTTGAGCACATAAAACTCAAGATTAACAATATTCCGTGGTAGTTTGCGGTTCTAAATACCAAGCTGCCTCAAGATGTTCTCTTTGTAAAATGATAAGGTCACTATGTTATCTATTTCTCAAATACGATTAATTGATTTATGCTACTTTTGTCCCTTACGCATCATCAGGGGACACACGGTGTGTAATGAATGAGCATGGGTTTCGAATTCTGACAGGGCAGAAACCGAATCCAAATTCAGACATTCAGCAGCTGTGAGACCTTGGGCAAGCAGTGGAAACTCCCTAAGCCTTGCCACCTCTCCTAGGAGGCAAAGCGATCTCAGTATCTACCTTTAGGTGATGTGGAAAGGGGGGGAAAATACCACACCCAGCGCCCTGGTGGATGCCTGGGATACAGAAGGTCTGGATAAAGGGCTATTTTACCCCAGCCCAGCAGTGGGACTTGGGGAAGGCCAGAGCCTCCCCCAGCACTGAGCAAAAGTACCAAGTGAGACGGACACGTGCGGCCCTGGGTATCATCCTCAAGCACTCACCCACAAGAGAGGGACTGTGCCTCGCTTGCTCCGGCATCTTTTCCCCTCTGGGCTCTTGCTCTGTGGAATGAGCCTTCTGGAACGGCTCTTAACTAAAACCATCTCATACATGAAAAGAAACTCGAATTCCACAATTTATGACATGGGATTCAGCCATCAGATGTGCCAGGGGCCCATTTTTACATCTGCTTTCTCCTTTGATATTTAATTTTGTCATAAACTTTTTTTTCAAAGAATCTAAAAACGAGGGAAAAAAAGTCACTGTCGATCCCACAAAGGTACATACAATCTTCTTGCCCTTGCTCTGTGCCCAGCCTGAACCAGCCAGCTCCCCCCCACCCATGGTCTTCCCCCTGCCTCCTTATTCTTCTCCCAGGGCACCGTCAGATAGGACCTCCTGTAGGAAAAGCTCTCTCAACCATCGCCCCTCTCCAGAGGACAGAGGACTCAGGTCCTTCCCTCTGTGGGGCTGGGTATCCTGCTGGCTGGCCCTCACCACGGCACCTGTCAGTGGTACCTCTCTACTTCTGCGTGATCCTGTGTATACTCCTTAAAAGGGCCTCTCCAATTGCGCCCTGGCCCAGCATGGGGGGGGGGGGGGGCAGTGCTAGCTGAAGAAGTATTTGCATTTCTACCTGTTCCTCAGTGCTGGAGATTCACATTTTATACAGGTGTGGACAGTCTTCCATACAAACTGCCGTGTGCCTATTCTTGCATTTATAAGATTCTTGGGTAAATGGAACAGGGGGTCAAACATTATCCATATACACAGCATAAATATAAAATAGTAGCAATGGGGAAAAACTTACCAGTGGAGAAGGAGTGTGGTATATTAGCTTTCTATTGCTACTTGAATAAATTACCGCAAACCTCAGGTTTAAAAAAGTTTTTTAAGTTTGTTTGAGAGAGAGACAGCAAGCTGGGGAGGGGTAGAGACAGAGGGAGAGAGAGAATCTTAAGCAGGCTCCATGCTTAGCTCAGAACCTGACATGGGGCTCAAACCCACAAACCTTGAGATCATGGCCTGAGCCGAAATCAAGAGTTGGACACTCAACCGACTGAGCCACCCAGGCGCCCCCAAACCTCAGGTGTTTTTTTTTTTTAATGTTTTTATTTATTTTTGAGAGAGAAAGACAGCGCGAGCAGGGGAGGGGCAGGGAGAGTGGGAGCCACGGAATCCGAAGCAGGCTCCAGGCTCTGAGCTGTCAGCACAGAGCCTGGTGCAGGGCTCAAACTCACGAACGGCGAGATCATGACCTGAGCCGAAATCGGATGCTTGACTGACTGAGCCCCCCAGGCACCACAGGTTTTAGTAACATTCATTCTCTTGCAATTCTGGAGGTCAGCGATTCTAAAATCAAGATGTCAGCAGAGCTGCGTTGTTCTGGTGGTTCTGGGGGGTTGACGGGGAGGGGCGCTGGTTTCCTTGCTCTCTATCTAGCTTCTAGAGGCGCCCTGTATCCGTTGACTTGTGGCCTCTTCCCTCCATTTCCAAAGCCAGTAGTATCGGCTTTTCGATAAGGACCCTTGTGATCTACATTGGGCCATAGGGATAATCCAGGATAATTTCTCCATCACCACCTTTAATTGAATCCCATACCTGAAGTCCCTTTTGCCATGTCAGGCAACATTCACAGGTTGCTGGGATCAGGATGTGGGTTGTTGTGTGCGTGCGTGTGTGTGCGCGCCCGTGTGTGTGTGCACATTGTGCTCACCACTCCTGGCACGTGTGAATCCCCATTTTCTCATTATCCCACCAGGTGAGCTCAGTGCAGGCAGTGCCGAACAGCTGCACAAGAGAGTGCAGTCCACGTTTACAGGGAAGAGGGGTGCAGGGCACCTCCCTTCATGGCTGGCTGGCCGTGAAGCTTCCTGGAGGAGGAAGAGGGGGGGCTCCAGGACTCAGCCTGTGCTGAGGTCTTTTCCTTCTGCCAACACAGACCTGTGAAGCCACCACGTTGGTCCTACTCATGGCTCTTACAGCCGAAAGAGAGAAGGACCTGAAGGATGGAGGTGATTAACGTTCTCTGAAAAGATACTTGTGTTCCTTTGCATTCTATATTTATATTTTTATACAGATGCCAAATATCCTGTCCTGTTCTTGGGAGCTGAATGGGCTTGGCCTTCTAAGGGAAAGTCGCGCTGTTCTGAGGCCTCACCTGCATTTCCTCCTCTTTATCAAAAATATTTATAAATTAATACATATGACCACAGAACCAGAAGCATGAGGATCCAGGAGGACAGGGGGACGACAGCCTCTACATAAAAACACTAAGTAGAATGAGAAACGTTTATGCATTGGTCACCATGTGGCCGGTAGGACTGCGAGTATTCTGTATGCATTCTTTTCTTCCTCCCCAATTCCCAGGGAAGCTGTTCACAGGACTTCATCCTGGCTTACCCAATTTACACAGAGCAGGCATACCAGCGAAGCAGAGGAGAGGCCTGGCTTCGGTCATGGTGAATTTAGCATTGGTCGTAATGCAGCGCAGGTGCCCTTGTAATGCGATGGGAAGAAAAACCAAGTGCTCCATAGAAAATGACGGTCTGGGTCAAGACTCCAACCCGGCAGACTTTATCCATTTTGCTTACTACTGCATCTCATGGAGATACTGGTGACATTTTGGGTCTCTACAGATGGCCATTCCAGGAAAGCCAGCCTCCCGTCTTGGAGAGGCGTTTCATGCTACCTGTCTTACGGTTCTGAACCACGTGCTGAGATTCTTCAAGTGTGACCTGTAGATGGCACCTTGCGGAATTTTCTCTGAACGCACGCACGCGCGCGCGCGCGCGCACACACACACACACACACACACACACACACTTGATCCGCTCACATTAGGACGTGCTGCAAAATGTGGTTTAATGAGTAACAGTTGGTCTGGTTCTGCTCAAATCAAAGACAGCCCTGTAAGAGACTTGCCACCTGTCTTCCCATCTTGCAGCGCAGCGTCGAAGGGAGTTCTTCTGTCCCTGACACCTGCAGGTATTGCCAGGGTGCCCTCCACGTGCCAGCTCCCTTCCTCCGACTGACAGACACCCTCCCCTCCGAGCCCCGTGTCATCAGCAGATACGAGGACATACAGCGGATGACGGGTGCCAAGCTACCTCTCTCCACGGCTCCTCCAGACAATGCCTCAAACTGGGAGCATCTTGATACCCTATTGTTCTGAGTCCCCGATTATCTCCGAACCAAAGGTCTTTGTATTCTCTAGTTCCTGAAGTCTGTAAAGAATATTATATGCATACGCCATCAGTACACTGGCCTGTAGCTGGATCCACAAATTAAACCTGAGATCAATTACACCTGTTCACTTATTTGGGGGAGACGATTTACATTTTTAAAACTTCTGTCACAGAGTTACATGATGAGAGCACAGTACTGTCAGCCTTCCTGTAGCACTTTTGGGCATGGGCAATTGTGAATCAGATATTATTCTTACATGACTTTCCCCACACCCCCTCACCTCAAATGTGTCATTGCTATCAGGTCATTAAAATCGCAAAGGGAAAATCGTAAACCAGAACACGCCCACACACACACACAAAATCACTACAATCTTGTTTTCTATCTTGTTTTGGTGACAGCAGAGTAAATATGAGGCTTTGAGAATAGGGCCAAAGATATATTATTAAACTATGTACTGTATGATCAAATGCATTTCAGACTATATTCTGAATAATGTTGCCTTGACGTTCAGCAAAGGGAGAGCTCTGATGAGCCTCTGCTTGGTCTGGGTGACTCCCCTCTTTCAGGGTGTCCAAACCCCTGGCTTGAACTGAGGCAAATGAAAGAAAGGGATGATCATACCAAAAATCAAAGCACAGCAGCCACCCATCACCTAATTATTATTTTCTGTGAGATCGTAATTCATCCGACTCGAGAGATACGAAAACAACTCTTAAGCTCTGAACTTCTTTTAATGGATTCAAACTATTATGTGTAAAAAATGTTTGATGGCTCATAACTCAAGATAAATTAGAGCTTAGAAGCACCTTCTTGTTTTTTTCCAGCTGAGCCTGAACATACGGCCTATGCAGAAAATCTATCGAAACCAAAGATGTGATCAATGCAAGCAAATCGCGTTAAAATATACATGATGCGGTGCAATATACTGTAGAAAAGAACCTCAAAATCTGATTCTGTAAAGATTACTTTAAATACAAAATCATCTTCATATCTGAAAGTTCTATCAT
>NW_024412467.1:5658619-5757164 GCF_014898765.1 Herpailurus yagouaroundi
CGAGACACAGAATCCAAAGCAGGCTCCAGGCTCTGAGCTGTGAGCACAGAGCCCAACACTGGGTGCGAACACATGAACAGCAAGACCGTGACCTGAGCTGAAGTCGGATGCTTAACCGGCTGAGCCACCCAGGCGCCCCAGGAAGCACCTCTTAATGTAAGTATCTCCAATGTAAACTGTTGCCCCGGTCCCTGATAATAAGGAATGCATACAGGTGGCTGCCCAGACTTTGTAATTCCTTCTCAGCCCTACAGTTGTGGGGTTCTAGCTGAATTCTGTCATCTTCCTTAAAGTCCCCAATCTTTCACTTAGCACCCAGTTTCCATTCTAATACCTTACACTTGCCTAATTCTGGCTTGTTACATTTACCAAAATCAGTGGGTGAAGTGAGGGCGGAAGAATCGGATCTAGAATAACACGGTATAAAAGCCTTTGCCAACAGTGGTGTTTGTCATTGGTTTACATATAACCTCTTTAGTTCTACAAAAACCAAGAGGTTGCAAGCTTTGCCAAAAGGTATGTTATCTGAGGTCTGGCATCTTAGCGGGAGAGACACTTACAGTTTTACTTCTTATTCATCGTGAGAAGATTTTCTTACTCACCACACTTAAAAACCAAGCTATTTATTTACAATGTCACGATTTGGCAATTACTCTAGAACTCTAGAACATATATGTAGGCCTCTCTTTTGTTAACTAAGTATCAGCCACAGATGTATACAGAAGTACACACACACACACACACACACACACACACACACACACACGGGGGTGGAAATAAAGAGGGAACCAAGAGGCGCCCTTAGAATCATGAAGTCAGTAATCACAATGTTCATGACGATGGTGGAAGTCTGAACCCCTCTATTCTGAAATACTGGCTAGAAATCAGAATCCACGCAAACTCAGGCTGCCCCACAGGTGTATCAAAGCTGAAGACAGGACAGGTGAATTGGACCCAGATGCTTTACTGATAAGGAAGTCTTTCTGATCTTTTTTTTTTAATGTTTTTATTTAGTTTTTGAAGGAGAGAGAGAGAGACAGAGAGAGACAGAGAGAGAGAGAGAGAGAGAGAGAGAGAGACAGCATGGGTGGGGGGAAGCAGAGAGAGAGGGAGACACCGAATTCGAAGTGGGCTCCAGGGTGCTCGCTTCGGCAGCACATATACGAAGTGGGCTCCAGGCTCTAAGCTGATAGCACAGAGGCCAATGCAGGGCTCGACCTCACAAAACACGAGATCATGACCTGAGCCGAAGTCAGACGCTCAACTGACTGAGCCACCCAGGTGCCCCCAATCATCTCTTAAGCTACAACACAAACCAACCCTCGTTCCACGGAGCGTACTCAGGAAGCTGTGAGCGAGGGTGTTGACAAACGGAACAATCAGGTGTATGAAAGTTAATCTTTAAGCAAGCAATTCAACTCAAAATAATTACTCCTAAGGATTTCTTCCCACTAGGTAACCGTGAGAGTGTGTTGACAGATATTTGTGTTTAAAATGACAAAGAAGTCGTGTGTGATGCTGTTCTCACCATGCAACCCTCCCCTGTTCTAAGAAGCACTTTCAGTGATACTGGGAATATGGTTTGAGCATCAGGGAGTTCCATGAACTGCATGAAAGGAATAAAGTCGATGGCAGGAGCTTTGTTCTGTCTCAAAGAATCTCGTAAACGATGAGCTAACACGTAAGACGTTTCCTAGAGATCACCATGATGGTGATTCAAGCTTGGAAGATGCAGATAAAGTAGTTAAGAAAAATTACATGGTATGTATTTAAACTCAGCCATCTGAACAAAGTTCACATCTCCATTTTCCTCTCACTTCCAAAGTTCCAAAATCCATCCCAAGGCATTCTCATGTCCCCTTTCTATTTTGAATATGGGAAGTTATCAAAAAGTTTAAAACAACAGCCCTACCAAATGTCACTTAAGATAACAGCGAAGATTAATAGGAAGAGACTTCATTATTTATATCGCTATACAAGTGTGGCGGGCAACCTCCAAGATGGCTCCCAGTGATCTTCGCCTCGGGGCGTTCACATCCTTGTGTAACTCTTCCCTTTCCCCTTGACTCTGAGCTGAATCTGACTTGCTTCTAATTAACGGCACTTGACATAAATGATGGGCTTCCACTTCTGAAGTTAGATTACAAAAACCTGGGGCCTCCACGTTTTTCACTCTCTGCTGGCTTGCTCTGAGGAAAGCCGGCTGCCATGTTGTGAGCCGCCTTACGCTGAAGCCTGCGTGAGAAGACACTGAAGGAGACCTCTGACCAACAGCCACCAAGGACCAAGATCTGTCTCACAACCCATGGGAAACGGAATCGCCACCACCACACGAATGAACTTAGAGGCAGGTATTCCCTCAGCTGACCTTCCAGTTAAGGCTACCCTCCTGGTCAACACCCCAACAGCAGCCTCATAATAGGCATTGAGTCAGAGGCACCTAGTTGAGCTGTGCCCAGATTTCTAACCCACAGAAGCTCTGAGACGATAAATGTTTGTTTTATGTGCTAATTTTTGAGGTAATTTGTCACACGGCAATAGACAACTAACATAACAAGATGCCCGGTAGAGGGCTAGAAACTGATTCACATGTGTGTCGAGACGTGATTTTTATGACAGAGGCATTTCAGACCACTAGGAAAGACGGACTTTCAATACAATTTTCTGGAACAACTGATTATACACACAGAAAACAATGAGATTTGACCCCTACCTACCACCCTTAAAAATCAATTCCAGGTAGATTATTTACCTGGGAAAGGCAAAACTAGAAACGTGCAGGTAATATGGGCAGAAAAACCTTTCTAACCCCCAAGGCAGGGAAATAGTTCTTAGGTCACAAAAATACATGAAATTCTAAAGGCACCACGGAGAGGTTAAAAGACAAGGCACAAACTAAGAAAAGACACGTGCTTCGCAGATAGCTCACTTTTCGACACTTTTAGACAAATGCCAGCCTCATTTGTAATTAGAGAAATACAAGTTAAAAACAATGAGACACTGACTCACAGACACTAGATTGTCAAAGGTAAAAAGCCTGTCAGTATCAAAAGTGGGTGAGGATGTGGAGACCCCAGACCCCCGCGACATGCCGCTGGTGATGACGCACATTAATAAGGCTACTTCGGGACACAGCAGCGTGTTATCAGGAAAAGAGGAAGCAACACACAGCTGACAATCCACCGACTCAGCTCCGAGGTGCGTCGCTCAGACCAGGGCAACCGCTGCACGTACCTGCCAGACTCCAGTCTCCGTCCTGGCTTACATGTTATGTTAGGAGCTCTAGCAGGGCTTGGGCTACAGACGGGGGAGGAGAAAACGGTCTAAGTAGAAAAAGCAGCCCCAGGAGGTGGGGCTCAGAGCTGTGGGGCCAGGACTTCCTGAGAACGTGAGCTAAGTGTCTCCCTCACAACCTCCTCCTTTTCTCTGACGGGCCCCAGCAACAACCTGCCTCTCCCCCTGAGCGTTTCTCCTGTTCCACCTCTCCACTGCGAAGGTGTTTCCCGCACCTCTTAAAAAATTCCTGGCCCATGTGGAAAACAGAGGAGACGTAAACAGCCTCTCAGTAGCCAGTACACATCTTCTCACTTTTTGCTTGGATTCCACAGGATAAAGTCAGTCCCTGTGTTCGTTTCCTGTCACTGCCATAACACATAACTGAAAACGAATGGCTAAAACGACACAAATTTATCATCTTACGGTTCTGGAGCTCAGGAATCCAACGTGGGTCTCATATGCTGTCCAACTTCCAGAGGTCGCTAGGGGAGAGTCCACTTCCTTGCCTTTTCCAGCCTGCATTCCTTGGCTCATGCCCTCTGCCTGCCCCTATCCCCCCAACACCTTCAAAGGCAGCTTTCTTGATGATCTGACCTCTGATTCTCCTGCGGCCCTTCTATTTGTAGGGACTCCCAGGATTATACTGGGCCCACCTGGATAATGCAGGATAATCTCTTTATCTGAAGGCCGGCTGATTAGCAAATTTAATTCCATCTGCAACCTTACTCCTCCTGGGCATGCGACCTAACACATTCACAGAGAGGTCAGGACTTGGACGGCTCTGGGAGACAGTTATTCATTCTGCCTACCCCATGCTCCAAGGTTGACGATGTTGAGTTGTTGGGTACGTACACTTCAGAGGACGCCATCCAAACTCTCGAGTCCTTTAGGTCTCCTTAATAGAAGACCACGGGAAGACCTTTAACTTCTACTAACTTCTACTATCCTGGAGGCTCTCTGTGAGAAATGAGGGTTGTTTTGCTCTGTGTCGTTACTAGTCCCCATCCTTCCAATACCACAACCGAAAAACAAGACACTGAGTTGGAGAACTGGAAGAAGTAGATCTCGAGTCAAAGCAGGATGTGATTTCTGGTGGGGCCACAGAAAGAGGATGAGAAGGTAAGCAGCACCCAGGCCAGGACCTCACAGGGCGCGGCAGACTGAATACGTGAACGGCCCCGACTCTCCACACTCCCCGTGTCTGTGCCTTCTGCCACATCACTTCACAGCGCTCTCCCTGGTCTTGTCCATGTGACTTACTTTGGCCAGTGGGATGTTATCAAACATGATGCATGCCCCGGCTTGAGAAGTGCTTTTGTATTTCTGCTTTCTGTTCTTCTTCCTCCGCCTTTACCATGAGAAGACGCCAGGCTAGCCTGATAAAGGAGGAGCCATGCAGAATAGAGCCGATTCACTCAAGGAGTCCCAGATGAAGCCACCTTTACCTGTCGGGTCCAGAAGCCCCGAGCTGCTTAGGCACCTTACAGCTCACTGCAGACGTCTGAGCAAGCCCAGATGACGTGAGCCTAGTGGCTCTAAGGTTGTGTCATGAGGCATTTATAGTGGCAATGGTTCACTGATGTATAAGATGACCAGGTATTTGGTCCTGCAATCCTTTTTAGTAAGGATGTCTATGTCTATCTCCAACACAAACACATTCATTCATTCACTCAATAGACGTCTCCTAAGCATTTGCTATGGCGTGCCACGCACTGTTCTAGACATTAAATACAAAGACATGAATGAAGCAAAATATCTCAGCACTTAGGGATGGGGTTTCCATTTTAGTACCTGGAGACAAAGAAACACAAATATTTGGTGTGTCTGCTGGTGAGATTTTCCATGGGGAAAAATGGAGTAAGAATGGTGGGAGTAGCTATTTTATAGAGAGCTACTCAGCAAGGACTCACTTATAACGCAGTATTTCAGCAGACGCTTGATGAAGGAGAGGACGGATGGGTCACATAGGCATCTAAGAGAAGTGTTTTCCAGGCAGAGGGCCCAGCAAGTGGAAAGGTCCTCCTAAGGTAGTAGAGCTGATGTGTTCAGCATGGAGACCCAGTGTGGCTGGCCCAGAACATTCAAGGGTGAGAAAGGTCAATGATGGCGTCAGAGAGCCAATGATGGGGCCGAGACACTAGGACTTGACACTTTTGTTTCCACTGTGAGCATGAGGAAACTCAACATTAAATTTTTTTTTTATTCTGGTAAGAAATATATATAATGTAAAATTCATTACTGTAATCATTTTCAAGTGCACAAGTCAGTGGCATTAATTATACTGGTCACATTGTACATCCATCACCACTATCTCCAAAACTTTCTCATCCCTCCAGAGACTCTGTAATCAATAAGAAATAACTCCCCAAATAAGTCAGTCAGAGAAAGACAGACACTGTATGTTTTCACTCATATGTGGATCTTGAGAAACTTAACAGAAGACCATGGGGGAGGGGAAGGGGAAAAATAGTTACAAAGAGAGAGGGAGGGAGGCAAACCGTAAGAGACTCTTAAATACAGAGAATGAACTGAAGGTTGATGGGGGGTGGGGAGAGGGGAAAGTGGGTGATGGGCATTGAGGAAGGCACTTGTTGGGATGAGCACTGGGTGTTGTATGGAAACCAATTTGACAATAAATTATATTTAAAAAAAAAGGACAAGAAATAACCTCCATTTCTACCTCTTGCCCCTGATAACCTCTAATCTACTTTCCGCCTCCATAAATTTGCCTATTCTAGATCTTTCATATAAGTGGAATCATATAACATTTCTCCTATTGTGCCTGGCTTTTTCACTTAGCATAGTTTTCAAGGTTTGTTCATTCACACGGTGGTATCGAAAATTCGTTTCTTTTTATGGATGATTAAATTTCCATTATATGTATGTATCGCATTTTGTTTATCCATTCATTTGCTGATGGACACTGGGGCTCTTTCCACCTTTTGATTATTGTGGGTAATGCTGCTATGAATATTGGTGTACAAGTATTGGCTTGAATGTCTGCTTTCCATTTTGGGGTACATATGCTAGGTCATATGGAATCCTTGATAGTTTTAAGCATAAGGGAGACACGATCTAATTTATATAGAGGGTAGAAACAGGGAGACCAATTAGGCAGACTGTGTTTATTTTCAGATAAAATAGTACAACACAGAAGAGGAAATTCCCTCCTACAAGAATATCTAAAAGAAAACGATCTATGGCAAATAACACTATCCTGGACCATAGATGTTCTGTAATTGCTCAGAGGAACTGACCTCATCTGACGGGATAAGAGAAAAGAAATAGCCACTCAATGTCAATGAAAAAGGGGAACTTAAATCATCATCATGAAGTATTTTAGGCAACCGGACTTCACAAATGCTGTCGCTGGTGATATATGTGTCTGAAAAGACCAATGACCAAGTCTTCTTCTCATGGTACATACGTGATTTGGGCAAAACATAACCCATGCCCATGGAGCATCTTGATTAACTAGGCCCAGATAAATCTTCACGGACTATCACCAGGCCCCCAATTTCATACCGCATATCCATCAATCACTTCCTATGTGCTAGGTGGTGCTCAGTGCTTTCCGTGCATTATCTCATCTGTCAAAATCACCCTACCAAGTAGACTCTGTTACCCCCAATTTATAAAAGAGGAAACACACCTAGGGGGGAGTAAGCGACCAGCCAAGGATCATGCAGTTAATAAGGAACAGAGCCAAGAGTCCAAATCCACACTGTATGACTCCAAAGCTCATGTGCATAAGAGATACTCGATCTTTCAAAATGGATGTCTGCAAGAAAGAAGCCCTGGGAGCCAGGAGCTTCTGGAAGGAAAGTGTTGATCATGATAAATTACATTTGCGATGATTCTTTGCTTTTGCGGTCCTTTAGATTTCTCTGTTGAGTGGCGGCACCGCATCCTATTTTTTTTGGTGGACTTCCTACCAGATAAGCGTTGACCTGACATATGGCTCGAATGTTTATATTTACCAGTGATTTTATAGAACTGCATTGAGGAGACACAGAGGCAGAAAGTCTGTTTCTACAAAACCCTTTAAATTTACAACACCTCAAACTACATTAGAAAACAGAGATCTCCATGGCTCTCTCATTTGAGGCACATCTCACAGTCAATATTCCGAGTATGACGAGAGAAACAGGCTGTCAGTTTCATCATTAGAAAGTAAATGGGAAGAAAACTGAAATCTGTGGTTAGGAGCATGCCCAGCTCTAAAGCACTCATCCCTACACTTCCCATGGAAAGAACTTAAATTTGCAAGATGGTTATCAGTTTAAAAGGGGGCTTTTGCAATCTGTTTATCGAGATGTCAGATGACTTCAAAGAACAGGCTGTGGGGCATGAGTAGAATTTTTTTAGCCATTGAACTAAACTGGCTGAGTTGAGGTATCCTAAGTTGAAGTAACTGATTCTCAACTTCCGTGTCTTTGGTCGAGAAACTATCCATTCCAGCTTGCATGTCACTGAAAGCCAAGTTCATTCAACAAATACGTACTGAGCACCAGCTACGTGCCAGGCGCTGTGCTAGGTAGGGCCTGGGGCTGGTGGGTACACAGGACACACAGGGTGGCGTTTTTCCTCACGTGGGTGACTTTTACTGTTATGCTCACGCTTAAAAAACTTTCCAACAGGTCATGGTAGAAACTTCTAGTATTCACCCATATCTTCTCCTTATTTACTCATAAGTGTGTATTTCTCAAACATTTATTTATTTATTTTTTTTAAGAGAGAAAGCATGCACGAGCGAGTGTGAGCAGGGGAGGGGCGGAGGGAGAGAGAGAGAATCCTAAGCACGTTCTGCACGGGGGCTCCGTCCCAGAACGCTGGGATCATGACGAGGCAAAATCAAGAATTGGACGCTCAGCTGACTGGGCCACCAGGTGTCCCTCCCAAACTCTTGAAGTAGGTGGGGCCATGTGAGTATTCTGGTCAGTAGATGTGAACAGAAACGCCATGTGGGATTCCTGTGCTGAGGCAGGAAAAAGCTGGGCTCTCCCAGCCATCCTCTGCTTGCAGGCAACCTGCGTGCGTCCCGGGACTGTGTGCTACAGACGATCCCTGATTGCGAACTGCCCCCTAAAAGGTACTAGATGTGTTGCAGGGTATGCAGGAAGGAGAACTTTGCTAGGTTAAGCCTGAGATCTCCGAGTTCATGTGTTACGGAAGCAAAGCCTAACCTCTCATGGGCTGGTTCCGTGGGCTGTATGTCTCACGTATTAGGGATGAGTTCTATTCGACTTCAAACCCAGAGGTCTTACGCTTCACAGCGAATGTCACTTTCTGCTGCCTCCCAACTGCCCACAGCGGCTCATGGATGCCCAAACGAGGCCAGATTTGTTCCTGCGCCTTGTCACCTGACCGGTGTTCCTGTCACATGGAGAAAAACGTCCATCTTCACTTGCCTGATGAGGTCCTCTCCGCCCCCCAAGTCCAGTTCCAATCCCACCACGTCCGCGAAACCCTCTGGAGTCCAAATTGTTTGAACAGCCTCCTCGCACAGCCAGGCCTCCACACGGAGCGTTCTGCCGTAGTCATGCAGATTCCAAAGAACCTCTCCTATCCTCCTCCGTCCCTAGGCTGCAAGCTTGGCGGGCTCCACGCTCAGGTGCCACGTGGCGAGACGCTGAGTGTGAGGTAGGCTTCACGGGGAAGCAGACGGGGCCTGGGTCCGCCCGCCTTCGGGTGCAGGGTAGGGCAGAGGGAACGCTTCTGACCGGCAGCTTCCATGTGGCTCTCGGTGTCGTTTCTGTCTTTCCAGCAGAACCTACTCGCCAGCCCTTCCAAGAGTCCTGGGAACTGTGCCCCTCTGCAGACCCCTTCCTGTTTAAACTAGAGGAACACTCTTCTGTTGTCTACAAAGAACGTGACCCCCACCTCCCCTGATACCTCCAACCTTCAGAGGCTTCCTATCTTCCAATTTTTCTCATTTAGCACTGATAGATTACACACTTTGTTGAATATGCACATATCTTCTCTTCCCAGCTAGACTTTCTCCTCCTTGAGGGCAAGAGACCACATCTCAGACTTCCGCACCCCAAGCAGGGCTCACTTACACTGTACTGGGTCTACTTTAGAAATTGACAGGATGATCACATAATTCATCATCCAAACCAGGACATTTTGGGGAGTGGAAAAAGGGGACTGTTATTAATCACATCAGAACAACAGGCATAAACCAAGATGGTCCCAGACAAACTGAGACACATGGTCATGCCTGGCACTGATAAGGGCCGACCAAGGAAAACGGGAAAGACATCTGAAGGGAGTGTAACGTAGTCAAAGTGAGAGCATGAGAGAGCAGTTCGGGATACCTGAGTTCCAGTCATCACAGGAGCTAAAACCCTCCTGGAGTCTCCCTCCCTCCCTGTCAGCAGGGACAGGAGGTGGGGCTTACGTGACCTTTCATGTTTGGGTGTGGCTGAAATACCCCCTTTGGTTTTCATAAGAAAGCTTTTTCCATTTGATGCTTTTATGATGAAGAATACCTTTTGTTCTAGATGAATTCACTGGGGACCTGGTAAAAATCATCCATAAAACTTTAACCCCGAGAGCAATGACATTGCACAGGCAGCCAGTACACCTACACGGGACCCTCTCCCTCACCCCAACCCTGGCCTACAAGGGGTCACACCAGAAGAGCAGCATTACCAGAACCCCCCGACTGGAACCCTCCTCGCCAGGGCCCCATTTGTTATTTCCCTGTCCGATATCTAGTCCGGGTCCTAGATGATATTACGGTCAGTTGATGTTGAAACACACCGTGAGAAGCCAGGCATCACCGGCATGTTGTTAGGTGTGACCAGTCTCCTCTCGGGGGTACTAACCTTTCCTCTTGTCCTCAGCCCTTCCTTGCTCTGAGCATCTGCCCAGATGCCTCCGACCTCAAGCTCGCCGTGCCTTCCCCTCCCTTCCACGGTGTGGACGGCGGGTCGGGAGGGCAGGCCAGTGCCTGCCCCTGTGGTGGCTCTTGGTCACTGTGCATGGCAGCGTCCACGTGTGCTGGCCCCTGTGCCCTGGTCCGGGCTAGAAATACTACTGAGGTAATACGGGGAAAAAGCCTTGCCACCACGCACGTGGTAGAGGATCACCAAACGGGAGGAACTATTGTTATGAAGGCACAGCGGGCTCCCTGACGCATGCAGTTGCCCTCACCGAGCCCGGGTTCGAGCCTCAGGAGGAGCCACTCCACAGCAGCAACCGCGCGAGGGAAGTGGAATGCAAGCCAACTGCTGAGCCTCCTGTCTGAGGGTGGCACTCAAACAGGCCCACGGAAGGGACCGCAGACCTACGGAACACGCCCTGAACGGACGTAACCACACCGGCTCAGCTGGAATGTACTTCACACAGCTCAGCAGCATGGGATAAAATCTGCGTCTCTAGACCGTGAGACCCAAATACGTCCAGACGGGTCTGCAAAAGAAACTAGTTCGACGCACTATGAAAGAAACGGACTGAATGTCCAACCTACTAGGGTTTTTGTTGCGTGTGACGCCGATTTAACATATGGGCAGTTGAAGAATTCAATCTTATATAAAGTTTAAAAAGAAGGAAAAAGGAAAAAAAAAAAAGAAACCAGAAAAACTGCTTGGGGTTGGGGCCAACATCTGAGGGGTGGAAGGGAAAATAGGAAGGGACACATCCTCATTCGCGTCTAACACGGTTAGCTGATCTGTTTGAAATTAGACCCACTTTCAACTGTTTTAACTTAATTATTAAGCCATTTCTTAACCTCATGAATGCAGTTTGCATGTGCTTTCAGATCTGGCCCTGAACTAATAGACCCTTTCACTTCAGTGGTTTTGGAAATGAATGTTAGATGGAGAGGAAAGCACTGTAAGAGTGCTTTTGTAAGGGTCAGAGCTCTGAAAATATAGCGTAGTTTGTACATAAAACTCAGGACACCTGAATATCCTGCTGGCCCTTTGTCGGGCACCGAAGGCCAACCACGCCACCCTTCTGCTTCCGTTCCGTGGGCAGTCGGCTGTGTTGGTGCTGAGCTATCTAACTGCTCAAGTGAATCCATCATTGGGATCAAAGTCCCAACAGATGAGAAACAGGTGGCAGCCAGGCACCCCGGGGGCAGCCTTCCCATCACTTGTGAGAAACAGAAGGGTAGGTTGTGCTCTCTGTTCTAGAATATTCTCCTTTATTTTTTTATTTATTTTTCGTAAAATCTATCGTCAAACTGGTTTCCATACAACGCCCAGTGCTCATCCCAACAGGTGCCCTCCTCAATGCCCACTTTCCCCTCCCTCCCACCCCCCATCAACCCTCAGTTTGCTCTCAGTATTTAAGAGTCTCTTATGGTTTGCCTCCTTCCCTCTCTGCAACTTGAAGAGGCATAAAGAGAAAGAAATGTCTGTCAGGAGGAACAGCCAATGCTACACGATTTGCTGTTGAATCTCCTGTTGAGTTGTTATTCTTATTAGGTGCAGAAGCCTCCGAATTTGTCCATTTCTATCCGTCATTTTGTAGGAAATCCACAGCTCAGGATTACAACTTTTGCGGTGACAGAAGGTCGTGCAATGTTTACCTTCATTGATTGCTTTATTGCTCGGCATGTGTCACAAATTAATAATGATAATACGAAGAGTAGCCAACCTTTACTGACCGTTAAACCATTTCTATGTAAATCCTATGACAGGTACCATCATCATCCCCACTTACAGAGGAGACGGCGGAGGTGGGGAGAGGCAGAATAATATGCCCAAGGCCGTATTTCTTGTACATGGTAAAACAAGGATTCAACCCCAGGTAATCAGAATCCAGAATCAATATTCTTTTTTTTTTTATAAATTTTTTTTTTTAACATTTATTTAAAGAGAGACACAGAGCGCGAGCAGGGGAGGGGCAGAGAGAGAGGAAGACACAGAATCCAAAGCAGGCTCCAGGCTCCGAACTGTCAGCACAGAGCTGGATGCGGGGCTCAAACCCACGAACTGCGAGATCATGACCCGACCGAAAGTCAGACGCTTAATGGACTGAGCCACCCAGGCACCCCCATAATCAATGTCCTTAACTGCTGTACAATAATGTAGAATGGAAGTAAAGTACATTAAAAAAAAATTAAGAGGCAGGAAATCACTGATTTTTAAAACTACACTTAATCCCTTAATCAAATATTAATATACCTACTATGTACCAGGCACTCTGTCCACAGTATCTAATTTAATCCTCTGTGAACCAATTATGTCCCTTTTACGGACGAAGAAAATGTGATTCAAGGAAGCTCTACCAGAGCAGAGGCACATGTAAACCCAGACTGAGCCCAAACATGACAGACTCCAAATCTCAAGCTCTTTTCACAAAGCCACCCTACCTCTTCTTTCTTTAAGGCAATCCTTTGCTACTAGGAATAAACTCAGAAAGAGAAAAACTTTGAAATAAAACTCACTACTTAGAAGTTTAGAATTGGCAGAGAATTTTCTTCTTTTTTCTCCCAGGCACAAAATGGCTCTGACTTCATACGTGTCAATCTTAGTAATGGTAGGATTCAGGGCGCCTGGGTGGCTCAGTCGGTTAAACTTCCGACTCCAACTCAGGTCATGATCTCACAGTTTTTGAGTTCGAGCCCCGCTATGGGCTCTGTGCTGAAAGCTCAGAGCCTGGAGACTACTTCAGATTCTGTGTCTCCCTCTCTTTCTATCCCACGCCCTCCCTTGCTCATGCTCCGTCTCTCTCAAAAATAAATCAACATTAAAAAAATTTTTTAAAAAAGGTAGGACTCAAGTGATTTGTTAGAAAGAACACCAGAAGTGAAACTAGTTACCCTTGGCCAAGCGGTGGTAGTGTTGGTATTCTCCTGTCTTCCTAACATAGACTTATAACTTGAATACCATTTTTCACAGAACACAGAGAAGATGGTTAACGCTGACCATTTTCTCCCTCTCTGGATCCAGTGTGAGCCTGCACTGGAATATGAAAACTACCGTCCAGAAGTGATCAGTGAGACTCACAACTCCAAAGGGAAGGTGGTACGAGCCTGGGCTTAAAGACCCAGGCCTGACCTCACGCCCATCAGAATGGCCACGACCCAACAAACCCAGAAAATAACCAGTGTTGGTGAGGATGTGGAGAAGCAGAAACCCTTGTGCACTGTTAGTAGGAATGCAAAATGGTGCAGCTGTTGTGGAAAATACTAAAAATAGGACGACCATATGATAGAGTAGTTCCACTTCTGGGTATATACTCAAAAGGTCTCAAAGAAGTATTCGGATAACCATATTCACACCCGCGCTATTATTCACAACAGCCAAAATGTGGAAGCAGCCCCAGTGTTCGCTAACAGATAGGTAGATAAACAACATGTGGTGCAGACATATAATGGACTATTGTTCAGCCTTCGAAAGGAAGGAAATTCTGAGACATGGTTCATAGTGGATGAACCTTGAGGACACTATGCTAAGTAAAACAAGCCAGTCAGAAAATGACAAGTATAGTATGATTCCTCCTGTATAAGGCATGGCACCCAGAGTAGTCACATTTATTCAGACAGGAAACAGAACGGTGGTGGCTAAGGGCTGGGGCTAGTGGCGAATGAGGAGTTGCTTAACGGGAATGGAGTTTCAGTTTTACTGGAAAAAAAGTTACGGAGATTCGTGGCACATCGATGTGAATATACAGTACTTAACCCTTCTGAACTGTACACTTGAAGATGGTTAAGATGGCAAGACTGATCACATGTACATCTTACAACAATTCAAAAACAAGAACGCAGGCTTGAACGTTGGTAAGAACTGCACATAATCCTGGCTTGCCTCTCCCACCTTCTGAATTTGTGACTTCAGTTATTTATGGAGTTACTGATGCTCAGATTCCTTATCTGTGGAATAGGAATCATCACAGTACCTTCCTCACAGGGTTATGAGTGAGTGCAGGTAAGATATTTGGCCTAGGACTTGGTCCATAATAAGCACTCCACGAATGCTGGTTTTGAGTCATAGCAGTAGGCACGGAATATTTAGCCAATGGCAGAATGAGTATTAGGAGAGGAAAAATCCCTTGTTGCCTCTTAAGATGTCACATGAGGTGGCATTTGTTGCCTTGTGGGATCTAATGGGGCCCAGGGCTGGGCTCACAACTTTGAAAGCTCAGAAACTGTCCTGCACCTACAGAAAAGACCACATGGACAGGACAAAGGAGACCAGTATATAAAACTAGAATGCCAATTTATTAACAGCACACTTAAGAGGACTGAATAATCCTATTTTCTTCCTGTAGGCAGATTTGTATAGGAAGGCACATTATCATCAAAAATTGCCTGGTGAAATGTGGACTCCACACAGGGAAGTAAATGAATCAAATTTATAATGGTACCAGGCTAAGGGAATTAGATGTGTTCATTTCCAAATAGGGATGGTCTTCAGGGTTTTTGAACTCCATCGGCCAAAGCATCCTCTCTTCTGGATGCACTCTCACGGCCAGTGTTGGGCTTCTGGACTTTGTTGTGCTCGCATGGCTGACCATTCCTAACCTCTGACTGGCCTACTGTTTCTCTGGCTACCTTGATGCTTTGGGGTAATTCTGCCTATCTTTTCTTTGACCAAAAAGATGTTGGGTTTCATTTAGATATTATTTAACTTAGGTACTAGAAAAGTCGGGATAGAAGGAACATACTTAAAGATCATAGAAGCCATTTATGAAAAGCCCACAGCTAACATCATCCTCAATGGGGAAAAACTGAGAGCTTTTTCCCTGAGATCAGGAACACGACAGGGATGCCCACTCTCACCGCTGTTGTTTAACATAGTGCTGGAAGTTCTAGCATCAGCAATCAGACAACAAAAGGAAATCAAAGGCATCAAAATTGGCAAAGATGAAGTCAAGCTTTCGCTTTTTGCAGATGACATGATATTATACATGGAAAATCCGATAGACTCCACCAAAAGTCTGCTAGAACTGATACATGAATTCAGCCAAGTTGCAGGATATAAAATCAATGTACAGAAATCAGTTGCATTCTTATACACTAACAATGAAGCAACAGAAAGACAAATAAAGAAACTGATCCCATTCACAATTGCACCAAGAAGCATAAAATACCTAGGAATAAATCTAACCAAAGATGTAAAGGATCTGTATGCTGAAAACTATAGAAAGCTTATGAAGGTAATTGAAGAAGATTTAAAGAAATGGAAAGACATTCCCTGCTCATGGATTGGAAGAATAAATATTGTCAAAATGTCAATACTACCCAAAGCTATCTACACATTCAACGCAATCCCAATCAAAATTGCACGAGCATTCTTCTCAAAACTAGAACAAGCAATCCTAAAATTCATATGGAACCACAAAAGGCCCCGAATAGCCAAAGTAATTTTGAAGAAGAAGACCAAAGCAGGAGGCATCACAATCCCAGACTTTAGCCTCTACTACAAAGCTGTCATCATCAAGACAGCATGGTATTGGCACAAAAACAGACACATAGAACAATGGAATAGAATAGAAACCCCAGAACTAGACCCACAAACGTATGGCCAACTCATCTTTGACAAAGCAGGAAAGAACATCCAATGGAAAAAAGACAGTCTCTTTAACAAATGGTGCTGGGAGAACTGGACAGCAACATGCAGAAGGTTGACACTAGACCACTTTCTCACACCATTCACAAAAATAAACTCAAAATGGATCAAGGACCTGAATGTGAGACAGGAAACCATCAAAACCTTAGAGGAGAAAGCAGGAAAAGACCTCTCTGACCTCAGCCGTAGCAATCTCTTACTCGACACATCCCCAAAGGCAAGGGAATTAAAAGCAAAAGTGAATTACTGGGACCTTATGAAGATAAAAAGCTTCTGCACAGCAAAGGAAACAACCAACAAAACTAAAAGGCAACCAACGGAATGGGAAAAGATATTTGCAAATGACATATCGGACAAAGGGCTAGTCTCCAAAATCTATAAAGAGCTCACCAAACTCCACACCCGGAAAGCAAATAACCCAGTGAAGAAATGGGCAGAAAACATGAATAGACACTTCTCTAAAGAAGACATCCGGATGGCCAACAGGCACATGAAAAGATGTTCAGCGTCACTCCTTATCAGGGAAATACAAATCAAAACCACACTCAGGTATCACCTCACGCCAGTCAGAGTGGCCAAAATGAACAAATCAGGAGACTATAGATGCTGGAGAGGATGTGGAGAAACGGGAACCCTCTTGCACTGTTGGTGGGAATGCAAATTGGTGCAGCCGCTCTGGAAAGCAGTGTGGAGGTTCCTCAGAAAATTAAAAATAGACCTACCCTATGACCCAGCAATAGCACTGCTAGGAATTTATCCAAGGGACACAGGAGTACTGATGCATAGGGGCACTTGTACCCCAATGTTCATAGCAGCACTCTCAACAATAGCCAAATTATGGAAAGAGCCTAAATGTCCATCAACTGATGAATGGATAAAGAAATTGTGGTTTATATACACAATGGAATACTACGTGGCAATGAGAAAAAATGAAATATGGCCTTTTGTAGCAATGTGGATGGAACTGGAGAGTGTGATGCTAAGTGAAATAAGCCATACAGAGAAAGACAGATACCATATGGTTTCAGAGCCAAAGCATAAGAGACTGTTGAGAACTGAGAGCAAACTGAGGGTTGATGGGGGGTGGGAGGGAGGAGAGGGTGGGAGATGGGTATTGAGGAGGGCACCTTTTGGGATGAGCACTGGGTGTTGTATGGAAACCAATTTGACAATAAATTTCATATATAAATAAAAAAATAAATAAATAAATAAATAAATAAATAAAAATAACTTAGGTACTAGAGCAATATAAAGTCTCATGTATTCTGTTTAGAAGCCTAACAAAAATCATTAAAAACATTCATTGAATTTTTATACACTGCTAAGGCAGTAACTGTCAAGATACACTGTCAAGTGAAAAACAGAGAAAGTGTCTACAATTTAAGAAGGAGGTGACAAAAAATATGTGCATGTATTTGTTTATATCGTTAAAACAAAAAACCATGGGAAGAACAAACTGAAAACTGAAACAAACAAAATTCCTTAAATAGGTAAGAGAAGAAACAGGATGGAGAAGACAGAAGGTGAACTTCTCAGAACATACTTCTGTAGATTTGATTTTGTAAAGTAACTTACATAATTTTAAAACAAAATTAAGATTTTAAAATTCCAAAAAAAATGAAAGCAAAGTGGAACAAATGCTCCCCAAAGGAGTATCCGTTTGTTGGGAAAGCTGTACAGAGAGGAACGATTTCAGCTGACTTTAAAACCTCTATTGGCCAGGGTGCCTGGGTGGCTCAGTCAGTTACACATCTGACTTCGGCTCAGGTCATGATCTCACAGCTCGTGAGTTTGAGCTCTACGTTGGGCTCTGTGCTGACAGCTCAGAGCCTGGAGCCTGCTTTGGATTCTGTCTCCCTTTCTCTCTGCCCCTCCCCACTTATGCTCTGTGTCTCTCTCTCTCTCAAAAATAAATAAACAAAAACAAGTTTTAAAACGACTATTGGCATGTACATCCCCCAAGGGATATACCCATGAACAAAAACAGCTGCAAAACTAGGACCACCACCACCGCCACCACAACTAAACTCCGTATTCGGTAATCATGGTGTTGGTGATAGCATTGGTACAATTATTATTAGACAGTTATATGAGTATCACAGGATAAAGCAATGAGTACTTACGTTGGGTTATTGGGACCTGGTATTTTCAGTGTAGAAGAAAGAAGTTACAGATGTTTAAGGTGGGTGATGGGTATGTGAGATTATTATACTGTTCTCTCTACTTTTGTGTATGCTTGAAATTTTCTCTAATAAAAATTTTCCTTAAGAGAGTTAAAACAAAACAACTCATTGATCCTAATCTTCAGTGATGGCTCTCAAATAATTTTTCGTATTATCACATGGTCATGAATGTGGTACAAGTGACAGTGGGCCATGTTCACCCTCGGGTTTTCTTCAGGTGAAATGACTGAACAGCAAAGCAACTTTCTACGGAAACTTCAACGGTATAAAAAGATCACATTGAACAGGACATGCTACTACAAATTTAGCTTCCATGAGGGAGTGTGGCAAAAATAACCATGCTCTTCACATCTTAAAACGGTGCTTCTGCTCAAGGTTCCTATGCCTCTGGCCCTTTTCACTAAACACCTCCTCCCTACATGCATGCGACATGCGCATACTCCCGCCATCATGTTTACAACCCACTCCTGAGGAATTATCAATATGTAGATGAGATAGTCTTCTCCATCCATGGAGATGCTGTTCCACTCTACTGTCTGAAGTTGGAAGTGTGAAAATTTGGTACGATTACATTAAAATATTAAAACTGCTGTTATAAATAGCAAACACTCCTTCCCACTTGAGAGTTATTTTCTTAGGAGAGTGGTTTTCAAACTTCAGCATGCATCAGTATCACGCAGAGCTTATTAAGAAAACAGGTTACTGGGTCTTGCTCTCAGAGTTTCCAATCCAGGTCTGGGTTGAAGCTTGAGAGTCTGCCTTCTTAACAAGTTCCCAGATTTGCAGATGCTGCAAATTTGGGGACCACACTTGAGAATTATTATCCGAGAACATCTCTGAAAGCATATGTGTCTCCTGCTTCCTCCTAAGAACAAAGCCCCCTAATACCTTCCATAAAAAAGTTCATGATCTGGGGCGCCTGGGTGGCACAGTCGGTTAAGCGTCCGACTTCAGCCAGGTCACGATCTCGCGGTCCGTGAGTTCGAGCCCCGCGTCAGGCTCTGGGCTGATGGCTCAGAGCCTGGAGCCTGTTTCCGATTCTGTGTCTCCCTCTCTCTCTGCCCCTCCCCCGTTCATGCTCTGTCTCTCTCTGTCCCAAAAATAAATAAACGGTGAAAAAAAAAAATTAAAAAAAAAAAGTTCATGATCTCCCATTTCTTTGATTTATATTTATCCCTTTGAACTCCATGACGCCTTCCACTGTTTTAATTATTATATAACCTTTTTATCTGAAATTATCCTTCAAATGATACTTACTCAGAAATGTTCTCTATTAGGCTACAGGTGGCAGTTTGCCCCCATGTTCCCCAAATAACAATCAGACTAATTTTGGCTCCTTCCTATCCCCTTTTTCTAATCTTCTCTTCCTCCAACCAAACTGAAAAGAAGACAGGAATAATCCTAAAAAGATGTTACCATACGCTGTTTCCACTAGCATAAAATTTCTTAGAGGACAGCAACCTTTTGCCTTTATTATCGCTTTCCTTTTCCACCATGCTGTGAGCATTTACCTATTATTATCTGAAAGTAACAAGGCCTGATTTCTATTAATATTTATAGAATTCAAAGCCCTGCCACAGGGTAGGCATTCATTCAATCCATTTTTGTCAAGGAGAATATTTCAATCACAGAATCTCAGAGACAACCGAGGTTCGGCGAACATTAAGTGATAATACAGAAGGTTACAAAAGCCTGTTACCGCAAACACCAGAAGGCTATAATCTGGATCTCACGATGCCCACCCAGTCTGTGTTTCTTCCCCCAGTCTGTGTACCTGTCACCAGCTTTATCAAAAGACGACAACAGGCCTAAAATGAGACAAAACAACTCTAAAGTAGCATAGGGCTAAGTACTTACAGGATTATCAAATTCTCAATTAGGGTAATGCATTTACTATGGACAATAATTTTTTAACACAGTGTTTTGCTTTAAATGCTCTGACGTTTCCAGATTTCTTTACAAAGTGTATGGCAGGGGGCATCCTTCCAGAAAAACTCAGGAAAGCCTACACAATGCAGAAACCCATTCGGATGGGATTGGGCCTCTGGATCTGAACAGATGATCCTAACATATAGAGACACACCCCCCACGCTGACCTCTGTAAATGTGTCCTGCATGAGAACGGCTGGAACAATGAACAAAACCACGACTATTAGTACCAGGTCATCTTCAGAGTTTTGCTCTTTCTAGACGCAACTAGATTTCAGGGAAATGGGAAACAACCATTTGGTAGCTGTGTGCTATGTTCCAGGAACAGGATCAGGTGGTTTACAGGCACTCCAGAACGTATTCCTTCCAACGGCCCTATGAGATAGACATTATGATTCCCACGCATTATGATTCCAAATTAAGCTTGGGAGTTGCATGGCTCGGGTAAACTGGCAAGTCCAGATGCAAAGTCAGGTCCGTCTGACCCCAAGGCCATGCTTCATCCACGCAGGTGAGCTGATGTTTTCATTTGAGAGTTCCAGCACCTTTGCGAGTGCTCACAGAGCTCCAAGTGTCCGAAGCATGGTTTTCACCTCTACCAACTACTTCTAAATTCTACAAAAATGTAGGTTGTTCTCTTCCTGCCTAATGTATTTTGGTTTCTACCATCAGCAACAACATTTCTAACATCAGGACAAATTCATTAAAGAAGGCTTTCTGGACCCCGAGCCTGGCGTATCTTTAAAAGCTGACAAATAATGAAGTGTAAAGCTATGCTCATTAATGTCCAGGAAGTCGCACACGGTAACGAAAGACTTGCCTGATTTCCTCTCGACGCAAGCATCCGAACTGATAATCCCAAACCCTTTGGTTTCATGCATACTCTAAGACTCCTCCTCGAAAGCCAGGAGGGCCAGCACATCCTAGCAAGGATCTCGGACAGCACAGGGTGGAGGGAGGCTGGCGGTGGGAACAGATGTCAACACATTTTCTAGGCTGGAGGCAGGGAGGAAGGCAGAGGGGAAAAGGCTGCTCCCCCACCCCCCGGAATTTAAATGGGGCTGCCCTTTTAGCAAGAAACAGTATAGTTAAGGAACTAACAGAAGGGCACTGCTTTTCTTGGTTTATGATAATGTTTCCGAACACTGTCCTTTTCCAGGGACACACGTTGATGGGATTACATCCAGCAGGGTCTTTGAGATAATAGTTTGCCCCCTACTGCCATGTGCTGTGAGGTCCTTTGCATTGTGGCAATTTATTTTCTTTTAATTTTTATTTATTTTTATCATTCAGAGAGAGAGAGAACATGAGTGGGGGAGGGGGGCAGAGAGAGACAGAGACAGAGAGAGAGAGAGAATCCCAAGCAGACTCTGTGCTCGGCGCACAGCCTGACGTGGGGCTCCATCCTGTGACTCTGGGATCGTGACCTGAGCCAAAATCAGGAGTGGGATGCTCAACCGACTGAGCCACCCAGGCACCCCTAACTGTGGCAATTTTAAAGTCAACCTTGTAATACACGCTCTGTAGAAAAGCAAACAACAACCACCACAGACCAACTTCCTTTAAAAATTTCTGAAGTATTGGGGCACCTGTGTGGCTCAGTCAGTTAAGCATCCGACTTCGGCTCAGGTCGTGCATGATTGGGGAGTTCGAGCCCCGCGTGGGGCTCTGTGCTGACAGCTCAGAGCCTAGAGCCCAGAGCCTGGAGCCTGCTTCGGATTCTGTGTCTTCCTCTCTCTCTCTCTGCCCCTCCCCCACTCACTCTCTGTCTCTCTCAACAATAAACAAACATCAAAAAAAAATTTTTTTTTAATATCTAAAGTATTAGCTAACACATCAAAAGCCGACTCTCTAGCAGTAAAATTTAAATTCTGGATTATACTGTTCCTTCCGGGTCATCCATCCCAAACCCCAAGGATTTTTTTTTTTCTTTTTTTTAACAACAGCAAACATTCATGGTTATGCTTATCCAGTATTAGAGTTCACTCCCTGTTGAGGATGACACACAGTTGGCGGGGCTGTGACAGAGGCTAGTGTGCGTCATTCCATTATCAGTCAGATGGCTGTGCACAGACACTTGTCAGGCTTGTGAGAGGTGCCACTCATGTTTGGACACCAGAGTCCATCACCACGTTAAGTGAGAACGGAGATAAGAGGGCCCTCTTTGTCACTACTCTCAAAGTCTAATTAACATGCCATTGTGACTTATTTTCAGGGGAAAGATAATACACATATTTAAACAATTGTGGAATTGTACGGTCAGATAAATATCACTTCTCCCTTTTTCTGCATGTGAAGTCATGGCTGCGTATTTTTTCTGGAGTGCTTAACAATTGTGTTGGAGAAAGGACATCAAATGATGCTTGGAAATGTGACACACATTTTCATTTCACACTCCATCAGCTTTTACAACTGTAGCTCAATGAAATGTAAGAGAGAGGTTGGCAAACAGCCATATTTACACCAAGGTATAAAACAGGGGTCAGGTTACTTTTTTATAGAAAGAAAAAAAATTGTTTAATTTTCACTCCACGTGACCAAAGCAGATATTCAACGGACGCCCTACAGAAAGGTCCCTAACCGCACACACCGGATGGACACAGTTTGGTGCCTGTTTAACTGCGGCTTTTGACTGTGCGATAAACAGCTTTGTAAAGCATGAAAATGTCCCTTTCTTAACCCCCTTCCACTCAGGATCTGCTGACACCGAAATATACCAGTCAGATGGTCCTCAGTGTTCCATCTTCCACCTGAAAATACTGCCTCCTGCCCTCCGCTCTGGCCCGGAAGCAGAAACAGCTATTCGTCTCCAGGCAGAGGGGCAGAGCTAGAGGCATCAGCAAAAAGGCATCTTCCTAATTCAGATTTCAATCTGTCAGAAAGGATTAAAGCCTCATGCATGCATAAAAAGGGAACTCCAAACGATAACGGAAACGTGGGCTGGAGTCACGGTGCTTCTACAGCTGCTGTTTTGCCAGCAGGGGAGAGAGGAAAGCGTCTTTTTACTCACCTCTGGCAAACCTGAGACTTCTCCCTTCGCTAATGGTTTGCTGATGGATGGCGTGTATACTCTGGCGTCTGATACCGGCTGCCCTTTCATAAAATGTTTTCCCGATTCATAAATGTCCACTTCGATCATCTTCCCCATGAATGTGGGGTCCTTTGGCACTAAAACCTTGAAAAAAAGTTCAGAAGGCTTAATCTTTTTTTTTTTTTAAGTGAACATCAAATCTTAGAACCGCTTCAGATCTATAGAATCACTGCCCAGAAGGCAGAGGGTGTCTGTACAGCTCGCCCCCAGTTTTCCTAGCCTGAGTGTCCTATCACTAGGAAGACATATAATTAGCAAGCCAATACTGATGTGCCACTGTTAACTGAAGCCCACGCTGTATCATTCAGATTTTGTCCCCTAAGATCCTTTATGTCCCGCTCTGAGATCCCGTCCCAAGTAGGCTCCATCTTGCAGCTGCTCAAGGACCTGGAGATCTCGGGCGGGCGAGGAAGGCATTTCTGGAAGGAGCTTCCTGCCGGGCGGCAGACAATGCTCTCTCATTGCGGGACGCCTGCTGTCCTGAGGCATGTGGTAGGCAGCCCCGGGAAATCCCCCAGCAATCAGCCAGTCACTTTTGGGCAGGCCTTTGATATTCTGCTCTTGGCTGTCCCGGGCAATGACGAAAACGGAGACAACACTGATGAAAGCCTTATACTTTTAATACCTGCCAAGGCAGCTGTCAGAAGAATGGCTTGAGTGGACGCTTCAAATCAAATCAAAGGCCTGCACGTTTATGTGGATGTGAGCGTGTGCGAGCGCGTGGGCGTGTGCTTTGGTTGGGGGCGGGGGAGGCAGGGCAAGAACGTGTACAAGCGGCCTTCTTAATATCCCAAACGCTGGTGTTTGCGGCTGGATGGCTCCTGGAACTAAGGGTTCCTGTTCCCTGCCTTCCCTCTGTTAGCAAACGCATCCAGGTTCCACCTCCATCCAGGATCCCCTGCTCGAGTGGACGGGAAACTGTCAGCCGGCCTGTCGAAGGTGTCTGATGGAGAGTACCTGTTTACCTCGAGCAGATGCCTCGCTCCTTTGGGGACCTGTCGCTGGTTTGCACGCAGTGTGTTTTCCTCACGCTTCTATTTCAGAGCCACAGCTGCGTGCCAGTCTTTTTAAGGTGGGATCCAAAAGAAATAGACTAAATTCTAATCCAGCAATCCTTTGACATCTAGATACGCTCTCCCCTGCTGGAACGCATCTCACTCGGAAAAAGAATGCCTGTGAAATCTTTGATACGCTTCCTTGTGGACACCAGCAAGTCACAGAGGCGCTGGCGGTCCCCAACCGATTTCCCTGGGATCTCGGTCTTTCCGGGTTTGATTCTTTCATGACCACTGAGCATGCGGCTTCATCCGAGGGTAGGAGAGAGGTCACCTGGGCGGTGAATGACTCACGGCAAGCCCAGCAACTACAAGGCTTCAGTATCAGAATATGAAAGCCCTTTTACATCGGTTTTCATAAAACAAGGAAATCTCTGGAGTAAACCGTCTCTGAGAGATGTGGTGCTATTCCGGGGGAAAAATAACTCTCCTTGATCTGCTGCCTTGATCTGAATGAAGGGCTCAGTGTTTTTTTTTTTTTTTCCCCCTCCAGTTTTAATAATTGGAAAAAGCCCGACTGCTTTAAATTGGAGGAAACAGCTAATGAGGCATGCCATTGCCTTTAAAATGAAGGGGAAAAAAGTTCCCCGCTGAGGCAAAAACCCAGATGGCAGAGAAAAGAGAGGGAAAGAGGCGACCAAAAATACAATCGAGTTCCTCCCCGGGGCTGAGCAGGTTGGCCTGAATAGGAAAACGGCTCTCTGGAGGCAACTAATGAGATGGAAACCGGGGACGGAGTGCGGGGGACACCTCCTTGCTGTAGTTTCTGCCGGGCCTGGGACAGAACAGGACAGGCTTCCCGTGGGCCTTGACAGGAGCCTCCCAAGTGTCCGGGGGCTGCGGGGCCCCGGGTGGGGTTATTCCATGTGGAGCATGGGTGCGGTGGGGGAGGGGAGTAGGGGGAGGTCGGGGAGGGGGGCGCTCCAGCTCCTGCCACTCTGCTTTGCACCACAGGCAGCCGGCCTCCCCGGCCTCCCTCTCCCTGACTTGCCCACAGCGGCCTTGAGGGGCTTCCCGAGCTCTGATTTCAGCCATGAGCCACAGAAAAGAAAATTCACTCTTCATCTGATGAGAAAGGAACAAAAAAAGCAGGAAAACCCATTTGATATTAAGACAAGTGAACACGATCCAGGAGGGACCCTCGAAATCCCTAGGCCCGTGGGACAGTGTCCCATGTAGGAGGGGAGACACCATGTCTTTTTGGGCCCTTCCCAGCACCACCGGGGGAAGCAGAGTCCCAAGTGCTGAAACAGGAACCTGGCTGGCTCCGGGGGCGGCAAGGCAGGCCGGCTCATTGGGGGCGGGGGGGGGGGCGCAGCCCGTGAGTGGGGGGCCCTTCGAGCTGGCCCTCCAAGACGACTCTCAAAGTGAAGCTGTTTTGACCCCCATACTGGTCTCCAGAGTCAGTCACACTGTTTGAGTTGAAACCACGGAACGGACTCTTTTCCCTTTGCCCAGCATTCTTATCAAGGTGGAAATTAAAAAAAACAAAAAAAAAACCCAAAAAAAACTAAAACTAAACACAACTCAAAAAGCAACCAGGCGACCGACCGCCTGAGCGAGTGCTGGGACAGCGAGAGGAAGTCCCGGCCCTTCCAGGCTGGTGTCGCCCGTGCAGACATCCTTCCTGTTCCCTGGGCAGGACTTTCCCCTGGGCCCTGCCAGGCTGCAGAGTTCTGGCAGGGCGAGCTGCCTCCCGAGCGCTCCCACCGCCTACAGCCGGTCCCGTCCAGGAGTAAGGACGACTAAGACACAGCTACTCCTTTGTGGAGGTTGTTTTGGAGACTGAGCCACCGAGATAGCGCCCGTTGGTCTAGCTAGCTGGAGGCTGTAAAACAGCCTTGCGGTGACAAGATTCTACCGCCTTCCATCCCTTTGAAGTTCCCATTGCTTGAAGTGGTTTACTTCACAACCTTCTCACTTTGGAGAAAGCGTTGAGAACTTAACGCAGAAGTGCCTCTCACCTGCTCATAGAATCGATTGTGTGCGACATAGAACTTGGAATCAAAAGATTCTTCTGTCACTAACACTTGTTGTCTTTCACCAATCTGTGGAGACAAGGGGAGAAAAAAAGGAATGGGAAAGACAGAAACCTGAGAATCCCAAAGAAAACTGCCCGCCCAAAGAGTTCTGGATCAGTAGGCAGTGTCCTCTCGGACTGACAGCAGACTCCGGATCGCTACTCACTGAACAGCTAATACCGGGAGCACTGATTCACCTTTCCTGAAAGACATTATTATCTATGCGCTAATACAAAATGAGCATAGCATGAAATCTTACGTTCTTACCTAAGAAACAAAACTCAGCTTCCTCTTTCCACCTAAGAGGAAGTTAATTAAGGCGTCTAAGACACACAAAAGTCTTATAAGTATCACTTTGTTTCTTGAAGCAAAGTCGCAAAACAAGCCAGGACAAGCTGCTTCTAATCCAAATTCATGAAAATATTTTCGCAATGGTAAAGAGTAGTAATAAACATTAATTTCAGTTATGACGGATGTCACACTGAAGAAAATGCCTCAAAAACTAGTCATTAAGTCCTTGCATCTAAACATGTCACGCATTGCATATGATTCTGGAATTACCGATTAAATTCGTATAGCTATTTACTGATTATATACATTTTTCTCTCTCCTAAGAAACTGTTTCTTCTTTGTTGAAGCCATGACCTTATGCTCACTGGTTTGTTTGTTTTTTAAGGAAGACAGAAAAAATATGGGACTGTTAATTTTCTACAGGATCAATCTACATTTATGATCTAAGTGTGTATCTTTAATAACCAAGAAGTTCAATCAACCAAAACATCAGTTAAAGAAATGTGACTAGTCTACAAACTTCTACCATTTCCAAGTTTATTCCACTGCTAAATGCAACATTTAAAGTATCAATTCTTTTTTTTTTTTCATAAGGTTGTCAAAACGTCCGATGTAGCAAACTAGCTGGATTGAATGACCGTGCCCCAAATTATTTTTGCCTTTGCTACTTGATAAAGACAACCCTCCATTATTAAAGCACATGGACAAGAAGATTTTTAAAAAGCAGTCCCTATTCTCAGATACAGGGACTTGTCACCATGTTCAGGCAGTTAGCATTTAGGAAACATAAACACAGCTGCACTCAACAGACCACCTAATAATTAGAAACAAAACAAAACACCAAACACCCCTCGCCGTCATACAATGCCAATGCCTAAACACACTGCAATTTACTATCTTTTTTACCACCTCATTCAAAATGTAGCCCCCTGAGCCAAAGGTCGTAAGGTCTTGAGGATGATCCTTATCAAAGACTTATTTCACGCCCTGAAAACGAATGGGAAGTTGCTGCAACATTAATCTCTTTTAAAAATCAAGTCACAACAAAAGAAAGTCTCCCCAACTGCGGCGTTGACTGGGAATGGCTCTGTTTATTTAAAAAGACTGATGGATACTGGGTTTCACTGAAGTATATTCTTCTGGAAGAAAACTTAGAATGTTTATACACAGTTCACAGTGTGAGTTGCTTATAACTTAAGATAAGTATCTGTCAATGGTTCTTAAGGAAATCTGCAATTACACTTGATCTCATGTTAAGTTTTTGGGAAATTAACAACAATATGAGACTGCAGAGTCACTGAAAACGTAGGCTGCTTCTTTCCTCTTGTTTGTATGAATGTGGACGGCTGTAGTCATCATCTCGGGGCTGTTCTATTTTACCTGGAGGTACTAACAATGATAGCAATACATGCACAGAGCTTGAAAGGCTTGCTATGTTTGTACAGTAGAGGGAAAGGCTTTCGATCATCCATCAGAGAACTCTTTGTAGGTGAGTATTTAACTATCATGCGCCAAAGGGATGCAGGGAAACAGCTACGTGCAGTGATTTACGGTGGCAAACATCTCTGCCTTGTGTCCCCCCGGCCACAGATTCTGTCTCACTGGTGAGGCTCCTAAAGTTCCTCAGAAGATACTTAGCAAAAAATGAGCCTAAGAAACTAGGACTTTTATCAAAGGCTGCTGCAATCTATCCCAACCCCCTGAAAAAACCAACAAAAACAATAATAAATGCTCTCATACATAAAGAAGATATACAGAATACAGATACACAGAATGAAGGTGCAATGAAGTGAATATCAAATATAACCTTTAAGAGAAGTGACTATTTGAAGGAACCTTAAAAACACCGATGACGCCAAGGAAGGAGGGAAGTTCAGGCGGGACCCCCTCGAAGAGGCAATTTTGCCTTGGTGACAATAAGGGAACTTATGGACCAAGGGTTTGCTTATAAGGCTCCAATCTTTTTCTAAATGAGCTATCTCGCCCTCTACTTTCCAACTGCTTTCTCCCCAACCTCATAGGATAACCCAGCATGGTTAAGGACCCATATGTAACAAACAAGATTTAGGGTAACTGTCCTGATTTGCCTTAAGAATGTCTCTGCCAACCAGCAAGGCTGTCCCGGTCCGGGGCAGAAGTTGGGGGGTGGGTGGGGGGAGGGCAGGGAAGCAGGGTATCTGGAGAAAAAGGGCAAAGCTACAGATATCCGTAGGCCATGAGGACAGCCACGGCCCAGCTATGTAATGTGCTAAGGCAGAGAGAATCCGCTGGAAGGGATTCGTGTGTTTTACCGACGGAGAATGATGTAGAATACACCGTGTCTCATCCGAAATTCTGCGACATCTACGTTCACCTGACATTCTGATATTCTCCTCTGGCTACCTCACCATCACTGACAGGAATGCAAGGTTACGGCACTGGCTTAAGACAAGTCTTCTGCAGAAGAACTTAACACAAAGATGGCTTGTGCTGTTCAAGAAACGATCAAGAATATGTAAGAGGTTAAAGTAAATGTTTGCACAAAGATCGTGACCAGTAGCGCAAATTAAGATGCCAGTGTTACTGTGAGCCCGAAGCATGGTTCCGAGGCAGCTTCCAGATGGGGGAACATTCAAGGACAGGAGGGAAGGGGGCACTTGGAAGTGTGGGGAGAAGCAGGGGTGCAGAGTTCTAGCAGAACTTAGGAGAGAGCATCTCAGGGAGGGTTATTCAAAAACACTAGCGGCCACAGGTTTGACAGGATCACATGTAGATGCAGGGGCGGGGTTGGGGGGAGACACGGGGTCTGAGCAGATTATTTTTTTAATATAAAAGAGATGTGACGTTTTGGGTTTTCACATTCCTTGTCACAAAAGGGAGGGGTGGGTGAAACTGGCTGCAGGTGGGTAGAGGAGAGTCAGGCTGATGAGGAAGTGGGTCATAACACGTCAAGGACCTTTCAGTTCCAAAGTTCTAGGTCACTCTTCATGGTAGATCGGCAGGCTAGGGCCTGGTGAGCCCGAGAGCTTTCCGATGGAGGAAACATGAACTCTACACCCAGGCTTGCTTTCCTTAAAGTAAATATACGCTTATGGCCCTCTGCAAATTTACAGCTACTTTCTTGCTGCACTTAAAGTAATGTGATCTCTAATGCACACCAAAGAAATAGTTACAAAGTCTCTCAAAAAGCTGTCTAGTGACATGAGTCTAAAGAAGCCGGTCAAAATCTTCCCAGCAAAGCCCTTGTTTTATAATCCTAACAAAGACAACGCTTTTGCCTCGGATTTTCTTTATAGGTATATAATCTATACAGTTGATTAAAATGTGCATTTAATTTTTTCAACATTTTTTTAAAATTATTTTTTAAAGCTTATTTCTTTTGAGAGAGAGGCACACACAGAGAGAGAGTGAGCACATGGGCAGGGGAGGGACAGAGAGAGGAAAGAGACAGAGACTCCCAAGCAGGCTCACATTCTCAGCGCAGAGGCTGACAGGGGTGGGGCCCCATCTTATGAACCGTGAGATCATGACCTGAGCCGAGATCAAGAGTTGGACACTCAACTGACTGAGCCACCCAGGTGCCCCTAATTTCTTCAACATTTGAGAATCTAGGAACTTGGGCTGGGAAGTTAAGGATTTCTATGGGAAACTCAGATTCCTTTTACCAAGTCTGACCTTGAAGACATTCGTACAAGGGGCTGTCGTCAGTCCTGGCACCTGCTCTCGCAAGTGGGCCCATTTTGTCTTGTATTCATCAAATGTCCGCATAGAAAGCTGTTTTCCTAGGGTGTGCAGAACTTGGTCCATTGTAACCTAACTTTAGAACGATGTTTTATGAAAAGTGAATTGTAAGAACAGTCTCGTAAAACCATTCTTCTTCCATTTCACAGACCGTGTCACCAAAGCGAGGGATGGGTATAGAACAAGGACTCACAAGACCCTGCGTTCCTGGCGATCTCCCAGAGCCGATGTGAAGGAACGCGCGAGAGGCACAATTCTCCAGGCCTTGTTGAAAGGCCGGTAGAAAGGTTCTCCGAGTTATTTGTTTATTTATTTACCCACAGAGGCAGAGGTTCCCTAAATAGACCAGGAAGGTAAGAACCGGACGCAGGTCTGACAATCTCAGATTCCACAGAAAGAGCCGGCAAGATGCGGTGATTTGGTCAGTGGCACGGACAGAGAGCAGAAAAGGAAGTCTTGGAACCGGAAGGCCACGCTACCTGGTGCCTCCTACTTAAGTGCTAGCTAGACAAAGGGGACGACGTCAAAGATCTCGTCCGCTGTGCGTGACTTGCCCCTGGGTAGAGAAACATCTGTGACAAACAAAAAGCAGGGTTTTAAAATTCAATTTTGGGGTAGAATTTTTAGTACGTTACATCATCAGCTAGCTGTGTTATTTGTGTCACATCTATGTTTAAACTTTCCTAAGTGCCTGAAGTTGTGAGAAACATCAGTTCTAACCATATGCCCAGATGACACACGTGAAACACGGGCTTGCATTGAAGAGCAGTGGTTTCCAACAGAATTTGGTTGCTGAGTGAATGCTCATTCAAGTCTGCTCTATTTCTCCGTTCGTCCTTGGAAAGTTCCTACGGGGCTTTAAATCCTCCAGGATTTAGAGAGAGACACTGAACAGAATCACTTGAAGGCAGGCAAGCAACACAACATTAAACAAAGACATTAGACTATGTGGACTTTTCCCTGCAACTCAGGAAGAAGTGTTACTTATGAAGGACTCCCTGCACTTGAAGTAAAAGGTTTCTTTGAAACTCCTGTATATGACTTTAAGTGTAAACTATATGTAAAGTTTATTTCTTTTTATTAGTCCCCCTCCCCCCACCACCCCCACCCCTCATTCTATCTCACTTTATACAGAGAACCTGAGAGAAGGTTTGGAAAAGAAATTCCAATTCTAGTCTCTAACCTAACTGGAGGGTCAGGTTAGAGAGACCTCAATATTTCAGTGTAACTGCTCAGGGTCCGAAAAGCATTCACAAAGAACAAATACATATTTGAGGACCACTGTAAAAGAAGTACTTATTTCCTGAAACAGTTAATAGGAAGGTAAAGAAATTATTTTGTTTCCTCTGAAAAGTTTCCAGAAATTAATTTTTCTGTCCAGTTGCCTTAGGGGGAAAAAGGAGATTAGAACACATCTATCAAAAGCTCTCGTAATTATTTATATACCATTCCTAATAAACCTGAATATTATCTCTGTTTATCCTATGAAATAGTCCAACATTCCATTTCTGCAGGTAAGCTGTTGAGGGTTTTTTGTTATTTTTCTTTGTTTTCTTGTTTTTTGTAGATAACAAAATACAGTTTTTCTACCTGACTGGTTTCTGAATGCATGACTCTGGAAAATGTCAAATGTCTTTCTTTAGCTCCAGTCAAATTAGTTCCCCCCGCCACCCCCCACCCCAAGCTGCCTGGAACATGTTAAACACAAGGCTGTGACCCTAAACTCTGAAATAATATTCCTAGTGTCTGTGCAAAAGCCTGCCCTCACATACACCTTTAGACTAATTACTGCAGTGTAATGTTGCCAGCGAACCACTGTAATTACACTTGGAGAAAAGTGTGGTCTTGTTCTCTCCTAGCTAATGAAAATGATAACCTTTCCAGTTTGATTCATCATTCACAACAGGCAGAGCATGTGATGCCGGGTCTCCAGGGTATACGGTAATTTTCCTGACTGTTTATGCACACTCCTGTTTTCTGGCCGTGCAGAAGCTGGAATGAAAGAACCAGGCACACTAATGGTAAAAACAGTCGACAGTAATAATAGCAATAACATTAAAATTTAATATCATCCTTACTCAACAGTTCCATTCTCTAATGAAAGGGCCACGGCACAGGAATGTGTGTCAAAAATGATGATAGCACAGAAAACAAGTAATGAGACTCCAAGTCCATCATACTCAAAATCCTTGCCATCAGTTTATTGGTCTACTTACAGATTCCTGAGAGACGCTGGACGGTTTATTCTCAAAGGGGCTGACTTATATCGGGCTCTTAGACACTGACAGAAAATACACGCTATTAGAGTTTTTCAAAGCAGTATCTGCTAGGTGAAAAACCATATATTGTTTAGCTCTACTTACTAGTAGGAAAAAATACGTTCCATAGGGAAAAAAACTGTTCCCTTGGGGTAGAATATCCATACCTTTAAGTATTTCATCTATGCGTATCCATTAATTACCCTGAGTATCTTTGTGATGTTATCGTTCCTTCTTCACGTTTCAGAAGAAACAGGAAGAAAGCGGCAAAAAACAATTTTTGGCTCTTTGCAAAAGCAGTGATGCAATATAAAGAGATCAGACCCAAGGTGGTTCCCTTGAATCAAACCAGACTGTGACATTTCTTCTAACAACAGCCCTGTGCCCTGTCTTCTTCAGTCCCTGGCTGGGTTTTTTTCCAGCCATGTGCCCACTCTACCATGAGAAAAGACAATCTAAGGGAGTCTCTTGCCAGTGAGAGATAAAAATCCCATTCTTAGTAACAGAGCTATTGTCACCTGCTGGCTGAGAGCCAACAGTCATAGTACAGTAACTGTGCTTTATTGATCTGGTTAAAATAATTCTCTACAGCAAATAGTTACATGATAAATGCCAATCAGATCCCTTTCCGGCATTAGAAATGCAGACCTGTGTGCTAACTGAACTTCCAATTCAAAAAACAACCAAGTTTTAACTACCTGCCTGTACATTTTTGATATTCTAGAACATTCTAAGGTGCTACCTATAATGCTTTTGTGGAATTAAAACAAAAACAAAAACAAAAAAAACTGTGTTAAAAACAGACCATGAGATCCACTCTCTTAACAAACCCAAACAAGTCTCCCTTTCTCGTTGCAGACCCGGAACAAAGTATGTTAGATCTATTTTTCCTGCACCAGGTAAGCTCGACAATGCCCAGGCAATATAGGAAAGTGCTCAACATTTAAAACTTATCTCAAGTCCCAAGGCCAGATGTTGCCAGTAATATCTATCCATGAGATCTTATTATTTTTTTTTATTTATTTTTTTTCAACGTTTATTTATTTTTGGGACAGAGAGACACAGAGCATGAACGGGGGAGGGGCAGAGAGAGAGGGAGACACAGAATCGGAAACAGGCTCCAGGCTCTGAGCCATCAGCCCAGAGCCCGACGCGGGGCCCGAACTCACGGACCGCGAGATCGTGACCTGGCTGAAGTCGGACGCTTAACCGACTGCGCCACCCAGGCGCCCCTCCATGAGATCTTATTAATGGGATGACTAACTGAGACCACTATGAGATATTCTGTGGAACCCTTTTGTATTTAATAGTCCAATTCTAAGGCTGCACAATTATCTCCATCCCCTTCACTTCCACCTTCCTGATCTTTTCACACGGGTCTCTCCCAGTCATTCCTCAGCACATCCGGGGCAATCTTCTTTGATGAGCTTCTCTTAAAGGCACAGAAACGGTCACACTTACCAGCTCAGAACTAATTAACAGACCACCTTTCCTGGAGGAAAGCATCTTTAGGATTTTTGTTTCACTGATAACACAATAAATTAGCCAGATGACACAGATAAAGAAAGAGAGGCCACTGCGTTTTAGAGATCTAGCGTTTATGTAATGCTAGTGATGTGCAGGGATTACCTGCCACTCGCCCTCACCTCTTTCCTCCAGAACCTCATTCCGGAAGTACTGCGTGAAGACTGCTGAGAGCCAGGTAACTTCATTCTCTTAAACAGGACTGCAGTGTAAGACTCAGAAGAATTCAAAGAAAGCTCCGGACATTTGGAGGAAAAACAGTACGGGCCTGGTCTGCAGGACACCTTGTCGTTTTCTCCGGGGTGAAAGGCTTCTTTTCAAACACTACGTTATAGGCAAGGATGGATAAGTCCTGGCACACCCAGACTCCAAATGTGAATTTTTGGAATCATCAATTTTAGAGCTGGCATGGGTGGAAGAATTAATAGATCATTTAGTTCAAATACATCATTTTATAGATGAGAAAACTAGGGCTCATTAGAGATTAAGTGACATGGCCAGAGTCATACAGCCCGTAATATTCATCCATCGCATGAAAAATGGATTTTATACTGACAATTGTTTTTAGGCAAGTGAGTTACTGAATAACTCTAAACCCGCACCACCCAGCACAGTGGCCACGAGCCCTTAAAATGTGGCAAATCCCAACTGAGAGGTGTTGTAAAATACACACTAGTAAAAAACACACAGCAGATTTCAAAAATTTAACATGAATAAAAGAATGTAAACTATTTCATGAATTTGGTATTGATTCCATGCATATATTTTTGACAGATTGAGTCAAATCGAATATACTCTTAAAATTTACCTGTTTTCTTTCTTTTTTTAGTGTAGCTACCAGAAAATTTAGAACACGATCTGCGGTTCACAGGACATTTTTATTGGACAGGGCTGCTCTAGACCATTATTAGGTAATTTTTAAGGATTTAACAGAAATCCATTTCACTGGTGATTTAAAAACATTTTTTTAACTCACCACAAACATTCTTAATTTTGGTAATCATATAGATGCAACAATTTAATTTTAGGAAAGAATGCACACATATCCATAAGTTATAAAGGTGGGAATTGTGAACTGGGAAATTCCTCTTTTTGATCTTTATTCTTGCTTCCGTTTTTCTGGTCCATCACAGGCTCCCCCATAGCTAAGGCATGACCAACTTGCTTGTTTGTTTGTTTTGTTTTGTTTTGTTTTGTTTTTTGGGAGATCCAGGCAACCAAGGGGAGGCCATCTAAATTTCCCATTTCGTGTGGCTGCAAAAGCAGCCCTACAAAAACAAAACAAAACAATGGTGTTTCGACTAAAAAGGCAGAGATCGAGCATTCTCAAATTCATTTCTAAAAAAGCCAAATAATGAATGTCCGAAATACATACCACCTTTGGTAAGATAAATCTTTCCTTACCGACCCTGTTACCGAAGAACTCTGCATAGACGTGAGTAACAAATAACACATGCACTATATCCCACCATCTTTCCCCCATTTGCCAGCCAGGATTGAGGCTGAGGAAGCAGAAAGGATTAAGCAGAAATCAAAGGCAGCCAAGCGCTAATGGTGTCTAATTAGCATAACAAAAGACACTGCCACAATCTTTCCGCAGTGGGCAATACATCTCATTAAAGAAGACTGAATAACAATTATTCTCCCCCGCTCCCCCCATACCTCTTGGCTTAGCTCCGGGAGACCCTGAGAGCTCAGTTCCAGAGCCTCTGCTTTACGGGCCAGGCATTCAGGCTGCAGGGGAAAGAGCCTACTTGTATTACTGTGCACCTGCATCTCTGATTTATTCTGATTTCCTCTCCTGCCGTGAAAGTGCAGCTTCTTCAAGCACATACAAGTCCTGCTAGGCAGTTTATAGGTATAGAATACTGAGGAATGGCAATGATAACAAAACAACAACAGCAAAAAAATGGATGCTAGTTCCCCCCTGAAATGTCTTTATTTAAAGAAAATTGATCTATCTGTCTCTCTTTGTCTATTCTGTTTTTCCCCTTTAATGTTACTTCACTGTCTCAGAGGTGATGAAGGTAAACGAAAATTTTACCAGATTTTATTGCAACCAGTCATTAGCTGTGGGCATGCGCACACGCCTGCACGTGCACGTCGTGGAACTTAAATGGGAGCAGTCTGATTCAACACGACCCTCTGTCCCTATTCCTCTTGGTGATACACGACGAAGAAAGTATATATAAAGTTCAACCCTAAAAAACTGTGGTTGCAGGTGGACACGGTAGTTTTTGTATAGCAGGTGGGGGGTAGTTTTTATATGAAATCTAAAGCAGGAATAAAGATTCTACTTAAACCAAGAATAAAAAGAAAATCCTCTTCCACAGCGATCACGCAGGAAGATGAAAGCTGCAAGCAATCCCATGTACTCTTTCTATCAATCTACTTTGGGGGAAGGACTGAGTGGGCAGGAAAGAGAAAAGGGCACAGTCATTTAATCCAAACGATTGCCAATTCTGAGCTTTATTTCTTGGTCAGTAACACCTTTCAAAAAGGAACCTAGTTATGCGGGTTGCTTTGATTTCTTTTCTAATGGCCTCTCCTGCCAAACACAGTATTATACAGTCTACTTAAACCCCAGTGTTGCCATGTCTGTGAGTGGCTCTAGGAAAAGCCGTTTATCACGTATGCAGACAGGAACCTCGCAATGGCTACCAAAGACTAAACAGCAGAAACCAAAGCCAACTCACCGAGTAGCTGACAGAATCCTACTGAACCTATTTAGTAGGTCTGGATGTTTCAGACTGCCACCAAGTTACCGTATTGCAGGAATGGAGAGACCCTGAATAGTGGAGCCATTAACAACAGTACAGACTGCTGACCTGGGGGAAGGCACTTCAATGCTATACTGCACGTGGCGGTGAGCAGTTAAAATAAACATTGGGATATCACTTAAATACGAAAAGGCCTCTGCATGGTGAACCACTCGGCAACCAAAAGCCAGTTTCCATCATCCTTCCCATAGGTAGGGTGGATTTTTAAAAATCCTCCCACTGAATTTCTCCTGTTTCATAGATCACCTTGTATTTTTTGTTTTTACTTCTTTGCCTATTTCCACCTTAAAATGTTGCCTAAAAGGGCATGCAAATATGATGATGCATTATCGCGAATTCTATGCCACTTCGTATTTTAAAGGACAATAGGTTTGTATTTTAATCCCCAGTGACTAGATTTCTCCTAACAGCCACAGTCTTGATCTACAGCCTTATGTCTTATCAAAGGTTTCTGGGTATACTCGTACAATCTTCTTCCCTTTTTTTTAATTAAAATTTTTTTTAATTAATTATTTTGAAGGGGGGGTGAGTGGGGGAGGGGCAGAGGGAATCCCTAGCAGGTTCTGTGCTGCCAGCGCAGAGCCCAATGCGGGGCCCAAACTCATGAACAGTGAGATCATGGCCTAAGCAGAAACCAAGAGTTGGACGCTTAAGCGACTGAGCCACCCAGGCGCCCCTCCAGTCTCCCTCCCTTCCAAGACAGACCCCAGCCAAAAGGATGAGAGCTCAAGAAGAACTAATCAGAGAGTCAAGAGGCCTTCAGTTCTACCTCTGCTCCTAACTGGCTGTTTGACTCTGAGCAGGTCATTTCCCTCTGGGGCCTCAGTTTCCTCTTCTAAAAACAAAACAGGGGGATTTGAAATCAGTAACGGGTAAGGCCATTCCTTGTGTTTCTAAATTAGGAGTTCCATGGAGAAGGCTGGACCACCAGCCAGGTGTCCCGCAGTGAGTGACTCGGGCAGCAGGGTTCTGCTGGGACCGGGGTCTGGGACAGGTGGCCCGCCCCAGCCTGACAGCAGGGACTGGTCTCAACACCCCCGGCTCCTTCCTCTCTCTTCCAGAGCTGACGCACGGTCTGGGATTCGTGTTTGCCAAGGCGCAAGGACCAGTGCAGAATGACTGGGAGTAACAATTCGGGGATCAGGTTGACCCACATGAAAGAAACAATGAAAACAACTTGGCTGGAGTCTGGAATTTTTTGGTTAGTAACCTAGTTTTGGGGAGTCAGTATGTATGCGGAGAGGTTTGATTACTATTAGTAATACAGCTGACAGTGGCCCTGTTACCGCCAGGAGCAAATTCTGGAATTTCCTGCTTCAGTCTACTACAAGAAGATGGCCCTGTGAGCTGAGACACATCCCTCAGTTCCCCATCTAGAGCCCCTACTGGAGATGCTGATTCAAGCAGCTGGGAGACTTCCCATTTTACGTACAGAACCGTCTCGTGACGCTATCCGATTACTGCTTCAGAGCAAAATAACTTTGAGAAAGCCACACTTCAGATACATGGCTATTTAGTCTAGACTGATGCCAAACTGGCTAAGGAAGCCAAGTCTGCGGGAGGAGTTAGAATCCCAGCCCCCAGGAGCCCAGGTCAGCAGTCCTGCTGGGCCGACCCCAGCCCTCTGGAACAGTCCTGCCTGGGAAGCAGAGATAAAGAACTCCTATGCTCCCTTTTCAAAGCCATGACTCAAAGGATTTCAGAGAAGGAAGACAAAGCATATTTAATGGGGAGAGAGGAGGAGAACTGTCCAATGTGGATAAGTCTACAACTCATTTGTTCAGGAACTATTGGAAAGACGAATTATGCTGAAACAGATCCTCAGCAGCTTCTTGTCACTTCTAAAACATGATCCTATGCCTGCCTGAAAGAGTTAAGGCTGTATAAATATTTATCATTCTTCTTTCAAAAGGATAAGAAAAAATTCCTTTTGCATACATGAATTTCAGATTGCTGAGCAAACATTAGGATATGGTCAGGGGCCCATCATCTTAATGAGGATATGGTAATGATAATGTGTTGCAGATATATATATCTATATCTATATCTATATCATATAGAGAGAGAGAGAGCTTGCTTATATATGATCCAAAAAACCCTAGAGATTTTGATTTTATACTTAGGCATGCACAGACCCGAGAATAGTTAATGCTCTCAGAAGCATATGGACGGGATGACAGGAATACCATCAAGGGCTTACTTTGGGACCAGGGTGAAAGATTCATTAAAAGTGATAAATACGATATGCCTTTCTTAATGTTTTGCAATTGCATATTCAATATAGCAGGCCAGTGACTACGCATTTTAACTGTCTTTATTTTTAAGAGAGCTGCCAGATTTTAATTACAGATTAAACAGTTATTTGCAAATGAGTACCTCTTCATTAACATATCAGAATCATAATAATAAACAATTCTCTGCTACAAAACAGCACCCTGAACAGTGTGAAGTTTAAGAACAGTACATACATATGGCATTACAGCAGGGCAAAACAGCCTACTCACCTTGAGCAAGCGGACACCTTAAAAAATGTTAAGGGAAATAAATGGACCTTGATGAAAGCTCACAAGATTCTGTATTTTATGAGACTGGAGATTTTGTTTCCTTTATTTGTGGCTGTACCCCTGGTGCCCAGCTCCATGCCTGGTTCCTAGCAGGTTCTCAATAAATATTTGTTGAATGAATGAATGCAAGAGCCAGCATTTTTAAGGAGTACATAGTTATATTTTTGTAGTTATACTGTCATGTGTTAATACTTTTAATAACATTGCTACACTGAAATCAAATCATCTGTGAGGTTACCCTCAAAGGATTTAATTCAGAAATTTATTTGAAGGGCTGGAGAAGAAACACAGTTTTCAGTTACCACCTCCATAACAAACAGCAGCTGTGAGAATCTTATTTCACATAGTTCCTCACTTATTTTTATTAAAAAGACTTAATTTTTTTAGAGCAGTTTTACAGAGCAAAACAGAGGGGAAGGCACAGAGGTTTCCCACACATCTCCCTGCCCCTAAGCACACACAGCCTCCCCAACCCATGTGTCAATTCACTGACCGTAACAAGTGCACCACTCCTGTGAGGCATGTTGACAAGATTCCCTTATTTTTCATTTCGCAGGTATCCTCTTGTTGTTTCCAACTCGGAAGTGCAGAAACAGAGAAGTTAAGTAACTTGCTCAAGGCTACTCTGCAGGACAGAGCTCCCAGCTCTCAGGCCCAGTGTTTTCTGAGTTGCATAATGTCGTACCCTCTCTGTACTACTTTTTCGGTGTCTGCAACCAAACACCAAAAAAAGAAAAAAATCTTAAAAAGGAAAACAGAGGTACTGTAGTAAGCAGGCAACACAGGGGTGCCTGGATGGCTCAGTGGGTTATGCTTCTGACTCTTGATTTTGGCTCAGGTCACGATCTCACAGTTTGAGGGATTGAGCCCCATGTCAGGCTCTGCGCTGACAGTGCGGAGCCTGCTTGGGATTCTCTCTCCCTCTCTGCCCCTCCCCTGCTTACTCGCTTTCTCTCAGAATAAATAAACTTGAAGAAAAAAAAAAGTGAGCACACAACACAGTAAAGCAGAAAAAGATGGGGGATGGAAAAGTAATTTTTGTCATCCTTCACTCATCAATAAAGATGGAACACAATGAAAATATTTTCTCAAAACAGTCCCCGAGAGTTGCCTGCTCTGTTTTAGGCTACAAGGTCAAATACAGAGCTTCTGGTGTCAAAGTGCAGGCTAAGAAAACTGCCTTTAAGATTGATGTCAGCCAGATGAAGGGACGCTGGGAGCCCGGCTGGCCCAGTCGGTAGAACGTGAGACTCTTGATCTCCGGGTTGTGCGTTCCAGGGTTCTGAGCCGCACGCCGGGTGCAGATTGCCTAACGAGAAAATCTTTTTAAAAAAGTAAAAGATGAAGGCGGACTTTCACCAGAGATGAGAGGTGTGAGGAACAAGAGAGGCCGGTGTGGGAGCTCCTTGTAGAACAGGTCATAAACAGAAGAAAGAACCACAAAAGGTTGTTCAGAAGATGCACTTGTTGCCTTTGTTTGTTTGTTTTTTTTAGGGGACATACGACATGAGGAAAAATTAGTTAACACAAATCAGTAGCCCCATGGATCATTCATGCCTAGGCAAAAAAAGCACGTGGGTAGAAGTTTTAAAATTCAAAATGTTAATCCAGTTTTCTTAACGGTTTATTGCAGATAGGCTGAGGGATTCTAAAAACCCTTGGAGCTGTAAATTGTGGATTTTACCAAGCCCAGTGGTGTATAACTAGTGATATATTCTTTGGAATCACAAGGACTGGCAAATGATACAAAACTTAAAGGTCTCAGATTTACTGTTTCAAATAATGGTGGTGGGAGGTAGGTAGGTAGGAAGGATTCGTGATACAGTTTAAACTATCAGATGAGGACAATCTAATTCTATCACTTACTTCTACTAACCAACATGAGCACAGGTATCATCCCTACTTCTGTTATGGGAAGGAAATGGTTTCCTTTATTTCTTCACCAAACACCCCCACTCTATGGATCACAAAACTAAGGCCCACTGATATGTTCTTAGTTGAAGTCAAAGTTTATAATGGGCACGCTGAATAATTTTTTTTTTTGGAATATTCTAAAATTCTAAGTGATAGCAATCTATTACTTGGAGTATACATAAACAGAATTATACAGCAAATAAAAATGTTGTATGAAGGTGAAAGTTAATAGCTTAAAATATTCAGTCATAAAATTTTATTCCTAATTAAAAAAAATATGAAGAGGTATTATAAATAAATGATTAGTTTCAAATTCTTCAGCTTGCCAGAAAGCTAGCAGGCAAAAAAAAAAAAAAAAAAAAAAAAAAAGGATTTAATGCTAATTATTCATTGCCCTCCCCCCAACCAGCATTTCCTAGAAAACACCAGGACTGCCCCCTGAGGAAGTACTTGCTTGCCTCTAACTAGGCAACCTCACCTTCAGTACCTGACTTTGTGGAGCGTTAGTCCTGAGGTTAAATAAGGCCCAGCCTGATAAATGAAGGAAACATCTCATTATTAAGAAGCAAACCCATGATAATGAATTGGTGATTCAGGGCAATTAGTTTTATAAGCCTATTTCGGGTAATGTTTCTGTTCTGTTCCCATTCTCCCTCATCCCGCCCCCCCCCCCCCCCCCCCCCCCACCTCCCCACCAACCAATGCAGGCACTCTGAACCCTCTCCTCTCTTGGAAAATTCCACACTTTCTTTGAGCAGGTATCTTCCCTTTCCTCACCCTGAAAAGAGGTGGGGGGAGACACAGTGTCCTGCTAACAGCAGAGGAATCACTTCCCTTCCAATGAGCCTATCATGTGCCATGTCCTAGTTTAAAAGAGAACAGGGATCCTGGCAAATAAGAGTGTTTGAACTTGTAAAACTAACTGTGGCAGGGGCGCCTGGGGGTGCTCGGCTGAGCGGCTGAGTCTTGATTTAGCGTCAGGTCTCATGACCTCACAGTTCGTGTCTGGTTCTGCACTGACAGTGTGGAGCCTGCTTGAGATTCTCTCTCTCTCTCTCTCTCTCTCTCTCTCTCTCTCTCTCTCTCTCTCTGCCCCTCCCTCGCTCTTGCACGCGAGCGCACTCTCACTCTCTCAAAATAAATAAAATTGTTTTAAAAGCTAAAAACATGGCTTCCTCTTCGTGTTCTGAGCTCAGAATTACACAGGGCACACATCACATTAACAGCACGTCTGTGTTTCGTCCACGGACGTTATCGGTGGAAATACACGTACGGAGACCAGATGCGCGGGCTTTGGGAAATGATGCTGTTACCAAGATCCTGAAACATACAGCCACTGTGGTGTAGTTCAGAGCGATGGTAAGAAATTTAATTTCACAGCTGTTTCCTTTTCCCTCTCATCTATCTCCCCCTTTCCCCAGCATACTGCCCCTGCCTTGGATACTACAGGACTGTCCCTCCAATCCTCACTGCTCATCTTCTCCGCTGCCCAACACGGGTCGCTACTTTCTTTCTTAAGGTGTATTTTCTGATGTAGCTGACTGACCCCGAGTATCAAGTGGCGAGAAAACAGGTTGGGTTCAAGTGAGTTCTGACTTTTGTTTGGACAAGTTATTCACTTTCGCCATCTATAAAACGCGGGAAGCTCATATCTAACTATCTTTGAGTTAGGAAGCACATGAAAATATCAGTGAAAATACAACAGAATACATTTTAAAATTTCACTTCTACAGATTTATTCAACATTTCGGGGTAGGTTGCTAGGCTTTGAGAACACTTCTTATCAAAAGTAAACTATTACTCTATGTGTTTGCTTTCATTATCTTTTTGGGAAATCATCAAATAGGATCAGTAAGTGATGATGCTTCAATTTCCTTACAGAACAAATGTTTGAGTAGATTCGGCAGTCATGTTTGAGATAATGTATCTCTTTGCTACTTAAAAAAAAAAAAAAGATCAGATGAAAACCTTTAATAATACCTAGCCAGGCTAAAGATCGTATCACACTCTTTAAATCAACCCTTTAGTTTTGTAAATCAAGTGCTCTGGTTTTATTCAAAACACTTACTTTCCTCATGTATCCTTTTTGGCAGTTAATGAAAAGAGGGTAGAAAAAAAAAATCACATCAAGTTTCCAAACAGAATTAGGTGGTTCAATCAAATCTATGAAAAATTTGTAATCATTACAGACTAGGAGTAGATCGTCCTTGTATTTTATAACAGGCTCTCTAGAAAATGAAGTGCGTGGGGGCTGGGGGTCATGTTCAATGTATCAAAATAATAATTATCATGATATATAAAAACTAAATATCATAAAAATGGAAATAAGCCAGTGTATTAATGTGGAGGGGGGAAAAACCTTTTAAAGTAAAAGGTTAGAGGCCTAACTTTAAAAACAATGCAGTATTTTATAGATTTTCATTCTGTTCAAGCCTGCCTAAATTAATTGAGAATACCCAAAAGTCTAAAAAAGCATATTTCAGTACGATTTTAATTTAAGAAGGAGAAGCCTTGCTTATGTAAATAATTCAAATGAACAGCAGAGCTGGGGATTTTAAAATCATAATTCTTCTCTAATAGTCAAGGGATGGTGAGGATTGCTTTTCTCAAACGAACTTCATCCTGTGGAGACATGTGCAGACTACAGGGCAGAGAGATCCTTTGCTTCAGCCGTTCTGTGTGTCTTAGGATGTCACATTCTAGGGGGCGCCTGGGTGGCTCAGTCATTTAAGTGCTTAGGTCATGGTCTCACGGTTCATGGGTTCGAGCCCTGCGTCGGGCTCTGTGCTGACAGCTGGGAGCCTGGAGCCTGCTTCACATTCTGTGTCTCCCTCTCCCTCTGCCCCTGCTCCTACTCATGCTCTGTCTCTGTCTCTCAAAAATGGATAAATGTTAAAAAATTTCGAAAAACATGTCACATTCTAGCACATGTGTGTCATCATTTGTTCATGTACGGGTGGCTAGCTATACACAAGAAATCCAAGTGGTGCTTTGACTCCTATATGTAGACTATAATTCACAAAAAAACTCCCAGGCAGCTCAAACACTTCACCACTGCGGAGATGAGCTTCATATCCGTTCAGCACACCCCCCTGCCTGACTTGCGCATCTTCTAGACGACAGCCTTTTCACTTCCTCGTGTTTTGCTGTGCAGCCTTTCAACAGCCACACTAATCAGCATGAACACTCATAAACAATCTGTGGTTTGCAACTGGCTGATGTATAGAAAATGGTTATTTTCTTTTAGAAGTATACTCACGCGAAAAACCAAAACCAAATCTTTTAAAGCTTTAATGCTTCTCTTATCGTAGTCTTAAATAAAACAGTTGTCTATTCTGGGGTGCCTGGGTGGTTCAGTCGGTTAAGTGCCTGACTCTTGATTTCGGCTCAGGTCATGATCTCACGATTTGTGAGATGGAACCCCAAATCAGGCTCTGTGCCAACAGCACAGAGCCTGCTTGGGATTCTCTCTCTCTGTCTCTTTCTCTCTCTCTCCCCCTCTGCCCCTCCCCTGCTTGCTCTCTCAGAAATAAATAAACATTAAAAAAAAAAAAAAAAAAAAGGTCTATTCCATCCCAAGATGTATGCTAGGAAAGAATCTTCATTTTTTTTTCCTTAACAAATACAAGCACTTTACAGATATTAGCCAGTTCAATGCTCCAGACAACCTCATTGGGGCAGGCACTTCCTCTTGACGAGTCTGAGACCCAGAGGCACCAAGTCCCTTGCTGCCACTCTCCCAGCTGATAAGTGATAGGCACAGCCCACGTTCAGACCTAGAGGTCTGGCTCCAGAGTCTGAGTTCGTAACTACCATATAATGCTGCCTCTTCAATTTTAAAGTCGGGTTACAGTGTTAGAATGATTTTACCGATGCTTAATTAATCTCAGGGAGCCGATAACTACCATGTAGCCTGCTCTGGAGTTAAAATGATCTTTCTTATTTGCTGAACCAGTATAGAATATTCACGACTTTCGGAGATGAAAGTCAAATCACAACGTTAAGTCACCAAGGGATCAAAGGGACTATGCAGCTAAGAGGGTGGCTTGCATGCTCCTTTATTTATTAGTAATTTTAAACAGATCTGTTGGTTTTTTTTTAATGGATAATCAGTGCACAATAAAAGACACACATAAACCACGCAGCTTTTGGAAATGAAAATGACAGACTAAATCTCTGTAGGTGAAAGTGGAAGCTAAGGACACACCAAGCCTAAGAGTCACTACAGGTGAGCACTGAATTTGTCCCTGAGCTTCCTGACCATCAAAACCAAGAGACTGGCATGGGTCCCTAGGGGAGCTCCACTGTTTGCAAACAGGGAGATGGTGGTCTCATTTGGAAAGCAAACTTCATAAAACCAATAGGTTTATACTTCTGTTTTTTTTTTTTTTTTTTTAAAGTAGGCTTCATGCCCAGCACCAAGCCCAATGCAGGGATCAAGACCTGAGCTGAGATCAAGAGTTGGAAACTTAACCAACTGAGCCACACAGGTGCTCCTAGATTCATACTTTTAATCTACTAGTAGATGGTCAAGAAATCTGTCTTATCATCCTTGCCTAGGCAAGTAATTTGCGCTCAACAAATGCACATTAAAATGGAAGACAAGAGTGGACTGCCACATAAGAATGTTCTTGGCTATATGACAACGGTTTCATTCAGCTCTGCCATATCACGGGGCCACCATCACTGTGTGTCTGGATTCCCAGCCTCGTCATGGGAGCCTGGCCTCTATCTGACAGCGCTCTGATCCATTCCCCATAATCCACCTAGAGAGATATGCCTGGTCACGTCACATCTCCACTTAAAACCCTACAATGGCTCCCCACTTTTCTCAGGGGAAAGTTACCACATAAAGCCCTACTTACAGCTGTTGTTTTTTTTTTTTTTAAATTAGTGCACAGGAGGCCATATGATGAAGATGTCATAATTCATTTAACTACTTTCCTATTAATAGACATTTAGCTTGTTTCTCATTTTTGGCTATTACAACAACAACGCTTGCTTCTTTGGACGCATTTGTGTTTCTCTAGAAGTGGGATTACTAGGTTGAAGGAAAAATATTTAAGCTTACGATTTTCACATAGGCTTTCTTTCCCACCCCCAGTAACACTGTCTATTACCAATTAAAAGAAAAAAGACGACGCTGCTAGCATAAAAGGTGAATATTTTTATTACAATTTTCACTTTCCTAATTGCCAGTGAGATAAAATGAACACCTTTCATATGTATTATTGAACTCTTTGTCCATTTTTCTGTTGAGCTGTAATTACTGAATTACAATTATTGCAATTATTTTTTTTCCTAGTCTGTTGCTTATCTTTTAACTCTTACATTTTTTCTTGAAGTTCGGTATAGTTGACACACAGTACATTGGTTTCTGGTGTACAACACAGTGATTTGACAATTACACACATTATGACATGCTCACCACAGTAAGTGTAGTTACCATCTGTCTCTACGACTGATCTTTTATCATGTCATTCATTATACAGAAGCATTTGCTGCTTTTATAGGTAAAATTTATCCAGCAACCCTGCTGGGTCTTTGATGAAGATTATACAGACTCTATAGAATAACATGGAGAGAGTTGACATTACCATTATTTTATTTGTATTTTATTTTTTAATGTTTATTTATTTTTGATAGAAAGAGAGAGAGAGAGTGAGCACGAGTGGGGGAGGGGCAGAGAGAAAGAGAGACACAGAATCCGAAGCGGGCTCCAGGCTCCGAGCTGTCAGCACAGAGCCCGACGTGGGGCTCGAACCCACAAACTATGAGATCATGATGTGAGCCTAAGTCAGACGCTCAATCGACTGAGCCACCCAGGTGCCCCTACATTACCATTATTTTAAATTGCCCCATCCAGGAATGTGTTATGTTTAATAATTTAAATGTATTTTATACTTTTGAAACAATTCTACAAAATTTGAATAAAATATATTTTATATTCTTTGAAACAATCAGTTTTGATCATGAAGATCTTGTAGGTTTTTTGTTGGGTTTACCTATAGGTATATGTATTTGCTTAATTTCTTTTGTGAATGAATCTTTTTCTATTATGTTTTTCTACCTATGTATCTATCTATATTTTTATTAAAACGTGTACTTAAGTGTCTCTCAGGCAGGCAAACAAATATATCATGTATTAAAGAACGCCAAGTTAGGCTTTGTGCTGATGGTGTGGGGCCTGCTTGGGATTCTCTCTCTCTCTCTCTCTCTCTCTCTCTCTCTCTCTCTCTCTATCGCTCTCCCCTTCCCTCCCTCCCTCCTCTGCTCATGCTCTCACTCTCAAAATGAATAAACATCAAAAAAATAATAATCAGAGAGTGATGGTAGAAGACAGCCAAGTTAGAAATGTTTTTGAATTTTTGATTAGTAAAGCATTATACTAATGAGGAAAGAAGGGAAACCAGAGTTATGAGAAACTAATTTATTTTTAAAATCAACTTTTCGGGGCGCCTGGGTGGCGCAGTCGGTTAAGCGTCCGACTTCAGCCAGGTCACGATCTCGCGGTCCGTGAGTTCGAGCCCCGCGTCAGGCTCTGGGCTGATGGCTCGGAGCCTGGAGCCTGTTTCCGATTCTGTGTCTCCCTCTCTGCTCCTCCCCCGTTCATGCTCTGTCTCTCTCTGTCCCAAAAATAAATAAACGTTGAAAAAAAATTTTATATCAACTTTTCATTTTAGAGAGAGAGAGAGCACATGGGGGCGGCGGGGGGTGGAGAGAGGAAGGGAGGGTGGGAGGCAAAGAGGGAGAGAGAGGGGGAGAGAGGAAGAGAGAGAGAGGGAGAGGGAGAGAGGGAGAGGGAGAGGGAGAGGGACAGGGAGGGAGGGAGGGGGAGAGAGGGGGGGAGAGAGAGAGAGAGAGAGAGAGAGAGAGAGAGAGAGAGAGAGAGAATCCCAAGCAGGCTCCACACTCAGCACAGAGCCCAATGTGGGGCTTGATCCCACAACCCTGGGATCATGACCTGAGCCGAAATCAAGAGTTGGACGCTCAACCAACTAAGCCACCCTGGCGCCTTGAGAAACTAATTTATAGTTTTGATTTTACAAATTCCAGTAAATGACAGTGTCTACTTTTTAGAGAAAACGATCTCTCAGAAAATCACCCGAGGGTGTTTCAGGATCTCGCCTCTTACATAAGTCACCTGTGTATTTTGTAGAATCTTTAAAAAGAAGTGGTTCCACAGCTTTCCTTAACCACCAGGTTAGTACTTTTCTGTCAAATTCTTCATTCGGCCTTATCAGGGAGCCCCCAAACCCAAGCTTCCCATGAAGCTCCCCACGAATAGCTGAAGCACTCCTGATTCAACCCAATTTTATGCTGCACTGTAAACCCTGCACAGTGGCCCCCCCTCCCCGAGCCTGGGCTTCAGTTACCCATGGTCAACCCTGGCTCGGAAGCAGATAATCCTCCTTCTAACAGGAAGTCAGAAGGTCAGCAGGAGCCTAGTGAGACATCACAGCGCCTACGCCCTTCACCTCGCTGCGTCCCATCATGCTGGTCTTTCATTATCACAAGAAGAGTGAATACAGTAGAATAAGATATTTTGAGAGAGATCGCATTTCCATTACTTTTGTTACATATAGGGTTACGACCGTTCTATTTAATTATGAGTTATTGTCCTTAATCTCTTCCAGTGCCTGATTTATAAATTAAACTTTATCACAGGTGTGGGTATATAGGAAAAAACTTGGTTATATGGTACTATCTGTGGTTTCAGGCATCCAGTGGGGGTCCTGGAATGTACCCCCTGCAGATATGAGGAGGGAACTACTGTAGTTGTTTTTGGTTTAAGAATGTATAATGAACCCAATTTAATGTCACTCAGCTTCAACCATGAACTCATGACAAGTCTTGTTTCATGTATTACCCGTTACCTCCCCAGATTTCTTTACTGTTTGATGTCCTTAACCCCCCTCCCTTGCAAACTGACTTGTCTTCTGTATCTAGGAGCCTGCGTAGTTTTTGGTTTTTTGTTTTTTAAGATTCCGCATATAAGAGAGAGAGAGCATATGGTAACTGTCTTTCTCGGACTTATTCTGCTTTGCATAATGCTCTTGAGCTCCATCCATGTTGCTGCAAATGTCAAGATTTCATTCTTTTTTATGGCTGCATAAAATCCCATTGTGTCTGTCTGTATATATGTGTACACACACACGCACACACACACACACACACACACATACACACTCAAACCTCTTCTTTATCTGTTCGTTCACTGATAGACATCTAGGTTGTTTCCGTATCTTGGCTACTGTAAATACTGCTGCAATGAATATGGGGGTGCAGACTACTTTCTGAGTTAGTATTCTCATTTTCTTCAGATCAATACCTAGAAATGGAAACGCTGGATCACAGGGTAGTTCTATTTTCAATTCCTAAGGAACCTCCATACTATTTTCCATAGTGGCTGAACTAGTTTACATTCTCACTAAAGTACAAAGGGGCTCCCTTTTCTCTACGTCCTTGCCATCACTTGTTACTTTTTGTCCTTTTGATAATAACCATTTGAACAGGTAAGAGGTAATACCTCATATGGTTTTGAGTGCATTTCCTTGATGATTAGTAATGTTAATTATCCTTTCACGTATCTGTTGGCCATTTGTATGTCTTCTTTGGAAAAATGTCTATTCAGATATTCTTCCCACTTTTGAATTGAATGGTCTTTTTGCAGTTGAGTTGTAGGAGTTCATTATGTATTTTGGATATTAGCCCGTTATCACATATATGATTTGCAAGCATTTTCTTCCATTCAAGAGGTTGTTTTTCATTTTGTTGATGGCTTCCTTTGTTGTGCAGAAGCTTTTAAAGTTGGAGATATTCATGCTTATTTATTTTTGCTTCAGTTGCTTTTGTTTTTGGTGTCAGATTTAAAAAATTGTCACCAAGATCTAATGTCAAGGAGCTTCCCACCTATATTTCCTTCTAGGAGTTTTATGGTTTCAGGTCTTATACTCAAGTTTTTAATCCCCTTTAATTTTTGTGTAAAGATACTGATCCAGTTTCCTTCTTTTGCATGTGGCCATTCAGTTTTCCCAGCACCATTTATTGAACAGACTGTCTTTCCCCCTTGCATAATCTTGCTTCATTTGTCATAAGTTATGGGACCATATATGTGTGGGTTTACTTCCGAGTTCCCTAGTCTGTTCCATGACCTGTATGTCCTTTTCAATTGTTCTTTTCGGTTACTTTTAGTTTTGATGGGATCTTATACTTGGCTTATCCTCAATTATCTTATTAGTTTTTCAGTTAATTCCACTGTATTTCCTGTAATTGTCTGTATACTTGTATGTATTTTCTATGGACTAAAATTTTCATGGCAGTAGAAACTATTTCTGCCCTTTCACGCTACTGTGTTCCCACAACTTAGCACAGCTCTTGGCACACTGTGGGAGATCGATAAATATTTGCTACAATGAATAGAATTTAATATGTAAATTCAGGTTTCTCTTCTCATATACAGGTGTCAACACATGTTCATTTCTCCCTATAACAGTCAAACTTCTTGAAGGAATTAACTTAGGATTCTACTATCCAAAAAATTAATAATATTTTTAAAATTATTTTTAATGTTTTTATTTATTTTTGACAGAGAGGGAGAGACAGAGCATGAGTGGGGGAGGGGCAGAGAGAGAGGGAGACACAGAATCAGAAGCAGGCTCCAGGCTCTGAGCTGTCGGCACAGAGCCCAACACGGGGCTAGAACTCAGGAGCTGTGAGATCATGACCTGAGTCAAAGTCAGACACCCAACCAACTGAGCCAGGTACCCCAAAAGCTTCATAATTAATTACCCCATGAAAATAACACAAATTAAAATGAAATACACTTTTCTAAATAATCACTGAATATAGGAGGAAAGAAAAACTCCAAATAAGTCAACTTGAGAATAAAAATGATCAAAATACTACCTATTAGATAGAAGACTAAGACTCGGAAGATTTTTTTTAAGACTCAGAAGATTAAAACAAGTAACAAATATTCCACTTTAGCAATGAGAAAAATAAGAGCAATGATCATCCCAAGAATAGTTATACCCCACGAAACACAGAAGAAAGGAATTCAATTAAAAAGAGGAATAAAAAACACAAAAATACGGACAATTAACCATGCCGGCATATTTGTGTATGTATAAGTGTGTGTATGAATGGGAGGATCTCAGAAAAACAAAACAAAACACTATACAACAACAAGTCAAATAAAGCAGACAAAACTTTAGCAAAACCAATCATGGGGGAAAAAAGATGAAAGACAAAATAGGGAACAAAAAGGGCATGCTAATAATCAAGAGAATATTGCATACAACTCTATGCTAAAAAATGTGAAAAAGAAAACTGATGTAATGTGTAGTTATTATAGAGATGTATTACAAAAACTGATGCAAAAAGAAAAAAGCACAAAAGAAAACCAATATACATACAAGCAATCTAAAAGGTTATAAAGCAATTTCTTCTTCAAAGACTCCAGGCATACGGGTTCCTGGCTGGCTCAGTAGGTGGACCACATAACTCTTGATCTCAGGGTTATGAGTTTGAGCCCCACAGTGGGTATAGAGATTACTTAAAATTTTTTTTTCCCAAAGACTCCAGGCAAGAACATTTTTTAGCAGTGAACTCCTTTACACTTTTAAGAAACTGATAACCTAATGCTATAGGAAACAAATCCAAAGCATAGAAAAAATATGGCCGTGGGCATGCAAGCTGGTGCAGCCACTCTGGAAAACAGTATGTTGGTTCCTCAAAAAACTAAAAACAGAACTACCCTACGACCCAGCAATTGCACTACTAGGCATTTATCCACAGGAAACAGGTGTGCTGTTTCGAAGGGACACATGCACCCCCATGGTTATAGCAGCACTAGCAACAATAGCCAAAGTATGGAAAGAACCCAAATGTCCATCGATGGATGAATGGATAAAGAAGATGTGGTATATATATACAATGGAGTATCACTCGGCAATCAAAAAGAATGAAATCTTGCCATTTGCAACTACGTGGATGGAACTGGAGGGTATTATGCTAAGTGAAATTAGTCAGCCAGAGAAAGACAAAAATCATATGACTTCACTCATATGAGGACTTTAAGAGACAAAACAGATGAACATAAGGGAAGGGAAACAAAAATAATATAAAAACAGGGAGGGGGACAAAACAGAAGAGACTCATAAATATGGAGAACAAACTGAGGGTTACCGGAGGGGTTGTGGGAGGGGAGACGGGCTAAATGGGTAAGGGGCACTAAGGAATCTCCTCTTGAAATCATTGTTGCACTCTATGCCAATTTGGATGTAAATTTTAAAAAAGAAAAAAAATTTTAAAAAAAGAAAAAAAAAGAAAAAATATGGCCGACTACCCCATTAGATTTTAGGAAGCCACCATCAATCACCATGACTGGAAACAACTGAAAAAAGTAACATGAAGAAAGAATAATAAAAACAAGGGTTAAGACCTAAGATAGTGTATATCATGGCTAAAAAGGACAAGTCCTGGATTTTGAATTCCAGGTTTACCATTTTGAGTGAGTTACTTTCCTCTGTGATGCCCCAGGTAGATGGTTAAATGAAATAATCCATCTAAAATACTTAGTCTCATATAACAATATTTTAAGGGGAGATGGTCCAGGATCCCTTAAAATATGCAAAAAAAAGTTGCACTTCGTCAGTAGATTCATTTTTCTGAGAGGGAGGTTCACGGTTTTGATGAGATTCTTAAATGAATCATCCCCTCCGCCCCAAATTAAGACTCACTTACACAAATCTTACTTCTGAGTATAGATGCAGAACAAAAAATCGGATACAACATAAACTAAATACAACAGCACATTAAAAGAATCATTCACCAATACCAAGAAAAAAAAATCTTTGAAACTGAAGGCTACTCTGGGATGAGGGTGTACATAGGGCAGTTTTTCTAGAAAGCAATTTGGTAGCATCTATCACAAACCCTTTAATGTGATAATATCTGTACTCTTCAACCTAATGATTGTGCTTCCAGGAATATATCTAAATAAACTGGCCATTCAGTGAGAAAGAATGAAATCCTGCCATTTCTAACAACATGGATGGAACTGGAAGGTATTATGCTAAGTGAAATAAGTCAGTCAGAGAAAGACAAATAATTATATGTTTTCACTCATATATGGAATTCGAGAAACTTAACAGGAACCCATGGGGGAAGGGAAGGGGAAAATAGTTTTAAACAGAGAGGGAGAGAGGCAAACCATAAGAGACTATTAAATATAAAGAACAAACTGAGGGTTGATGCGGGCAGGGGCGAGGAAGAGGGGAAATGGGTGATGGGCATTGAGGAGGGCACTTGTTGGGATGAGCACTGGGTGTTGTATGTTAGTGACGAATCATGAGAATCTACTCCCGAAGCCAAGAACACACTGTATACACTGTATGTTAGCTAAGTTGACAATAAATTATATTTAAAAATAAAAATAAATAAATAAAATGGCCATTGAGACAAAAAATGTGTCTATACAGATGTGTCTTATGGGGTAATTTATAATAATAAAACATTAGAAACAATCTGTCCAACAATAGAGGAATAGTTAACAAACAGATGCATCCATTCAATGGTGTAGTCTGTAGCCATTTACAAAAGGTTTTTGAGAACTTAACACAAAACAATGCTCAAAATATGGTTTTTAAAAATAAGTTACGCTGCCAGCATTATAAAATAAAATAAATGAATAGAGTCTAAAGAAAGGAAATATACCCAAAATGTCAGAATGGTTAACTCTGGGTGATGAGATTATGGGTGATTAATATTTTTTTCTTTCTTTCTTAAAAAAAATTCCAGATATTCCATAATAAGCATGTTATTTTTTAAATTTATTTATTTACTTACGTAATCCTACACCCAACGTGGGGCTTGAACTCACAACCCTGAGATCGAGAGTCATATGCTTCACCACCTGAACCAGCCAGGCACCCTTATGATAAACATTTTAAAAGCAATGATGTAGGGGCACCTGGGTGGCTCAGTTGGTTGAACATCTGACTCTTGATTTTAGCTCAGGTCATGATCCCAGGGTGGTGGGATCAAACGCCGTGTCGGGCTCTATGCTAAGCCCGGAGCCTGCTTGGGATTCTTTCTCTCTCTCTGCCCCTCCCTGCTCGTGCACTCCCTCTAAAAATAAAAATAAAAACAATTATATGAGAGTTATTTTAGTAGGTGCCTGGCTGGATCAGTTGGTGAAGCAGAAGACTCTTGATCTCAGGGTCATGAGTTCAAGCCCTCATTGGATGTAGGGATTACTTAAAAAAAATAAAATTGAAAACAACCTATTTTAAAATATCTTACTAATAAAAGTGCATAATCAAATGGATCATCAGAACTACTGTTCCCCATGTCATAATTTTTGCTTGTAATATTATTTCAGCTTTCCATTTGTTAAGATAATTTAAGAATATTGATAACTAACGACGTGAGGAGTCTCTTACATAGCCGAAGAGTGTCGGCTAAAAGCAGTGTGATCTGCTCTGGTAAGTCAGGGTTCTATCTTTCTCAGCTTCTGTAAATGGTGTGAGTTTTTCCCTACTTACATATGAAAATACCACCGAAAGATGTTCATGGCATCAGTAATGTTTTAGAAACCGTGTCATGATTTTTGCTCTTCACTTTATAAAGAAGAAAGGAAACCTGGAAACAAAGTCACTGAGTAGGTAATAGGAAATAAGATGACAAATAAAACTACCCTTGTCACCTTCCCTCCTAACTCCAGTATTACATAATATTCGACGTTCTTCCAGTTAATCGGACCATCTTTTCTAACATAAAATATGGTCCCGGGGATCACCTTGATGGCATGCTTGAGGCATGTTATCAGAGCTGCAGATAGCATGCACTGAACTTCACCTGTATGCCCCAGAGATCATTAGTTGTCCTTGCTATTACTATGCTTCTCTCCCTGGTAGGTATGAATTCATCTACATTCATCAAACATTTGATGGCTTTTCTATCATTTTCTTCTTCATCCTGTCAGAAAACTGACAAATCCACCGAGGGTTCCTCTAGTCGGTAAATATCACTTTTTAAATTATACAGGTTTTCAGTGGGGACACAGGTGCATAGCATTTATAATATCTGCTCATCCCTGTTCTTGTCATGGGGTGGACTTTGTAAAATATTCTAATTGTGTATATATATATATATTTTTTAATTTTTTTCAACGTTTATTTATTTTTGGGACAGAGAGAGACAGAACATGAACGGGGGAGGGGCAGAGAGAGAGGGAGACACAGAATCGGAAACAGGCTCCAGGCTCTGAGCCATCAGCCCAGAGCCCGACGCGGGGCTCGAACTCACGGACCGCGAGATCGTGACCTGGTTGAAGTCGGACGCTCAACCGACTGCGCCACCCAGGCGCCCCTGTATATATATTTTTAATGTCCAACTTGTAGACCATCTTTTAAAACATTGTTTTTAACGTTATTTATTTTTGAGAGAGAGAGAAAGACAGTGCGAGCAGGGGAGGGGCAGAGAGAGAGGGAGACACAGAATCCGAAGAAGGCTGCAGCCTCCAAGCTGTCAGCACAGAGCCCGAAGTGGGGCTCGAACTCACGAACTGCGAGATTGTGACTGGAGCCGAAGGTGGGTGCTTAACCGACTGAGCCCACCCAGGAGCCCCCAACTTACAGACCATCTTATTTCGCTTCTTCCAGCATTCCTTTCATCTGGTGAAAATTAAGAATTTCTCACAAGTCTTCAGTGAGCTGGAGTGACCTGTCTCACAACTTAAGAGGTCTATCTACATTGAATTGGCTGTCTTGGGCAGAAAATAATACACTTTACATATTTATGTTTTGCTGAAGGGGAATATTTATAAAGAGGAAGAAAGGAGAAAAAGAGAGGGATAAACAGAGAGATGGGTGTAAGAAGCAACAGGGAGATAAAGAAAACTACTGAAGCACCGTTGGTTCGGAGGTAAATGTGTTACCAGAAAACTGCTAAAAACCTGCTTTTTACCTGGGCTCTGCATACTTCAGAAATTGTTTTTATAGTTTTCTGGGACACCTACGTGGCTCAGCTGGCTGAGTGTCTGACTTCAGCTCAGGTCACGATCTTGCATCTGTGGGGGTGCCCCGCGGTTGGGCTTTGTGCTGACAGCTGGGAGCTTGGAGCCTGCTTCAGATTCTGTATGTGTGTGTGTCGCTCTTTGCCCCAGCCCACCCTCATGCTCTTTCTGTGTCTAAAAATAAATCAGTAAAAATTAAAAAAAAAAGAAATTGTTTTTATAGTTTGTTTAAACTACCACGAATTTCACAATATCCCTTTAGCCTGCAGGAACAGATGGTATGCATTTTATTTTGAAATTACCCCCATCACCTTTTCCTAGTTGTAGTGTATTATCTTCTGATTTGTGAGACAACAGCTCCGAGTCCCAGGAAAGGTACAATTACACAAAAAAATTTTCCTCGTGTACAGCTATATCAGTTAAGTACTAAAGGTTCTTCCCGATAGTGACTCAAAAGTAATCTCTCTGTAGCTTCCGTATGTTCCTTGTGGAGCATCTGCTCACATGAGTTGGCTTTCCAGGCTGGTTGACGTCTTAGGACCCCGATAACGATCCCATCTTGCTTGGATTGCCAGTGCCCTTCCCGACAACACTGATGAAACAGCTCAAGCACCTGGATGTAACCTGCGTGGACCCGGTTCTCACCAGGAGTGGAAGGCTGAGTTCACGGGTGTCACAAGTTGTGCGGCACCTTCCCAAAGAACACACTAATCGACTTGATTTCATTTTCTGCTTTTGCATTCACATCACTAGTCATTTTGCTCCCTTGCGGTCAACTGCATTCTCGGGCTACATAGAGGGCATCCCAAATGCAGCCTGCAATCTCACCTACCCCTTCTCAGGCTTCCTCCTGTCCAACAATAAAGCTCTGCCAATTGTGCAGAGCTGCTCGTAATCTAGTTACCTTCTTGGGTATGTGTGTCTAGAGTCCATTATCAGCACACAGCGGTTTCGAGGGCTTCCAAAGCCATCTGTAGAATGACATGAAAGAAGGCCTTGGATGCTCGGACAGATATTCTGACATCAGCTTGCAGGTCCTCAAGTCTCCTTGAGTAAGGCTTCTGAAGCCCCATGTTACATGAATTTTATTAAATTAAATACAGTGGGATCGATGACGATCCTGATGTACAACACTGGCTATGAAGAGTATGTTAGACAAGACGCTGTCGACTGGTCACCCGTTTATGACATACTTGGAATTTCGGTCACTTCGACAGTTTGCAAGCTTTGCAGTGGTCACCCAAGAGTGGGTATCCTCATGGTGTCAAAGGAAGGTCAGGGAAGAGAATATGGAGGCTCTTGCACTTGCCTGGACTCATGGCTGGTCCTCACGGCTCCAGGGCATGGAGCTCCAAGGGCACTGGCGATCCAAGCGAGATGGGATCGTTATCGGGGTCCTAAGACATCAACCAGCCTGGAAAGCCAACTCATGTGAGCAGATGCTCCACAAGGAACATACGGAAGCTACAGAGAGATTACTTTTGAGTCACTATCGGGAAGAACCTTTAATACTTAACTGACATAGCTGTACACGAGGAAAATTTTTTTGTGTAATTGTACCTTTCCTGGTCCTTTCCTGGTCCTCATGGCTCCTATAAATTAGTTGCTGTCATTGTTTCTACGATAATTCAGTATTTTTCGATATTTACTAAATAGTCCTTCCACAGTTCACATGAATAGGTGACAGTTACTTTCAGTGGCACTTTCATGAGAAGTAATTAAGTCAATCAGCTGGCACTTTTGACAGTACATTTGGCAGAAATATTTTGGAAAAGCAACTTGAAAACTGACATTCCACAGCATTATGACTCAAACTCCTTCTCACCTGGCTCAAATATTCCACTAAGACTAAACACAAAGTCATAAAAATGAGAGGATAAACAAAAGCTTAAAATAGCCCGTAGTAGACACACAGCTGGAAAAACCAGGGTCGCTACTCGCTTTTCTGATTTCACATCGCCCTCACCTTCATGATCGCATCTCTTCCCCACAACAACGAGGTATTATTACCTCCAAGACACGGAGAAGAAAGCTGAGGCCCCTGGAGGGTGAGGGACACACTCAGAGTCCCCTAGCTGTTGAGCATCGTCCCTTACAACACACCAGCACTGACGCAGAGAAAAAGGAGACGTTCAGGGGCACCTGGCTGGCTCAGTCAGTTGAGTGTCTGACTCTTGATTTCAGCTCAGGTCATGATCTCATGGTTCGTGGGACTGAGCCCCACGTCAGGTTCCTTGTTGGCAGTGTGGAGTCTGCTTGGGATTCTCTCTCTCTCCCTGTCTCTCTGGCCCTTTCCCTGGCTTGGATGCATGCACATGCTCGCTCGCTCTCTCTAAAAGTAAATAAATAAACTTAAAAAAAAAAAGATGTTTAGGAGCAACAGGTGAGGCAAATAGAGTGGAGTACCATGTATTTAGTGGCTTCTGCTTCTTCTGAGTTATTATCCCTCTATTTAAAAAATCCACATTCCAAATAATTCACAGTAGGTTTGAAATTTTCCCTATTTATTGATACAAATTTTCCACCATGCTATCTTTGGTGAATCTATTCAAAGCTAAGCCCTATTCCATCTACTGGTTTTGCATAGTGAAGATTCATCTTTATTTTTCTCACGTCCGATTAGTAAAAACATCATCCTGGACCAGCGTTTTATAGTGCAACAGTTAGGAACGCTGGGACAGATCATTCTGGGTCTGTAATTCAGACAGAGGTAGAGGCATGAAGCCGGGGGCAGGGAGCCCAGGTAATAATGACAAAGACAGCTTCATTTTATGACCACAAAGCTGAAGACAAGATTTGCTCTGGGGCTCAACTGCATCTACCTTCTTCTGACTTTCACCCAGCAAACGTCTGTGGTTTAGGAGAATGTGGGCTCACTGGTGAGAGGAAGAGAGGGGAATAGGGTGGAACAGAAGCACGAGGAAAGAGGGAACGGCAGTGACTTGAAATCCAGACACCAGAGGTACTCACTCTATCCCCAGACCACGGAGGGTGCTCTCTGTGCCCCACGCTGGCGTTTGTGCTGTGTTACTGGGAACACGAGAGGCTAGGACCCAGCTCAGCGCAGGAAATGTTGTCTGCGAAGGCGATTAAACAGACCCCGGGAAGATGGCCAATGAGACCAGAGCCTAGAATGCACCACTTCATCTTCAGTTGTCTCAAGACAAGTGACCTGTTCACAAGGCAGGACTGAGTAAGGAGAGGGAAGGAGGCCAAAAGGACCATTTGCAGCTTCAGACAGCAGGCATGGGTTTAAGGCCAAATTCTGCGTGTGCGTGTGTGTGTGTGTGCTGTCTTGTCTTGACTTGTGTAGTACCATTCTGTGTGCGAGGTAGACGTGCCCTGACGGCTTACAACAGACGGGCTCAGGGCGACACCAGTACATGAGACATCAAGACAGTCTTATTCCAGGTCCTTGAGAGTCGACGAGAGGCAGGGAAGCTACAGATCGGATGCTAAACCTGACTGAGCCATGTCGGGTTGGTTTTTATTTTCAATATTTGGGCAAATTCTCTACTGCGCAGATTTCATCTAACTTCAGTCCTGGGGTCAAGGCCGGCGCCGGGCAAAGCTGTGGAACGGGTCTTGCATCTCGGAGCCCCCTTTTGAGTCAAAGGCACAGCTTTCAGTTCTAGGGTCTGTTAAATTTTAAATGTGTTTTTTTTTTTTTTTTCCAACGTTTATTTATTTTTGGGACAGAGAGAGACAGAGCATGAACGGGGGAGGGGCAGAGAGAGAGGGAGACACAGAATCGGAAACAGGCTCCAGGCTCTGAGCCATCAGCCCAGAGCCCGACGCGGGGCTCGAACTCCCGGACCGCGAGATCGTGACCTGGCTGAAGTCGGACGCTTAACCGACTGCGCCACCCAGGCGCCCCGGGTCTGTTAAATTTTAAAATGTTGCTTCTGTTGAAGAAACGCTCACTTTCATGATCCCAACGAGATGAACTCTTACAGGGAATTAGAGGAGCCAATATGGAGAAAAGATGGGAGGTGTGTCCAATCTGTCATCCTGACCACTGGGAAGTGTTTCTGGATGTTCTCTAGACTCTAGAACCGTAAATTAAGGTTCATAATCAGGGATTATTTTTAAGGTAAAATTTTTAGAAAATTTCGTGGGGTCAGTATAGTTCAATACCTCAGACATAAGAATTTCAGTACCAAACAACTTAATATTCAGGAAAAAAAAATTCTCAAGAATCAAAGATACTGTACTTACTAATACATCTTAGACAGAATTTGAAAAGCAAAGGCTAAAACAGAAAGGACACTGTGTTTAACCTGAAGACAGCTATTCAGCATCATAAACCATTCCTGGATTCACCCTGCTGAGTCCTGGAACTGTCTGAGTGTGTTTCTTGAGTCAGTAATCAAATTGAAAACCTTTCTAAGATTTAAATTGGTCTGGCAAATTAGTCACTCACATTTTTGGTGTTTGAAACCAATGTGACCTTTCCTATCAAGGCATTATCTCAATCTCAAACCTCTGCTTCCTGTAATTAACATTGTTTTAAGAAAATATCAGCAGAAATTGACTCGTGGAAGCTGTGTCTGTATTACTTATTAAAAGCCTCACAATAGGCACAAAAGACATTTGAATTGAAATGCTGAATTAATGAAAACAGCACTTTGTACTTTCCATTTGAACACGTCTTTCCTTAGCACCATAGCTTAACTTCTTTCGAAATGTAGCTTTTAGCAGAAAATGACAATTATGAGCCCTTTGAGATTTAAAATCTGAAACTCAAATGATCAAGCCTTAATAAAAGCCTAATAAATTCCTTTATGTGTTATATTATGTCTGCCTAATTACTCCAAGCCCATAAAGAAAGCAATGCAGAAGCAGAGTTTATATGTTAGCTTTACAGAAGAGTGGTTTTTGAGACTCTTTCCTCTAAATTTAATTTCTATGTATACATTTAAAAACATATATTCGGAAACATTTACAAATCTAAAACACAGATCGCTCCTATAAATATATTAAGTGGATAAGTTCTCTTGGAAGGCAAAAAGTGATTAAAGCCACCAAAAAGTTCTTTATCTCAAAACAGTATATTCTCAGTTCAGTGGGCATCTCTTTATTATTGCTAACAGTTTATCTCTTACGCTGATAGGAGAGAGAGCCACAATTTGCTTGTTGGAACTACCATTTCAATACTGTCTTTCTACAGAACATAAATAATCTTTTAATGAAGCAGGAAGTCACTGTTACTTGGAAAATGGTCTTTGCTTATCTGCTGCTGTTTAGGAAATTATTGCAAGCAAGATTATTTTTATTCTGATAATGTCAATCTTATCCAGTATCTCTGGAGGGGGGAAAATGTAGCCTTGTCAAGTACCTAAGGAAGATGACCCATATAATATAAGGTTTCCACAATGTCTTTAACTCAGAAGGACAGGGTAATTACTCCCTGCTGACACGTGTACAAGGCTGGATGTCTCTAGGTCATCCTCCCTATATACCTTGACCCTACCTTGACCGCTCCCACCCCGCCCCACAAGACGACAAAATGGGCTTACTGCACTAAAACTGACTCTCATTTTTCCTTAATTTGCATTTTCTAAATTTCCAGTAGCTATTTCCTTGAATTAGCCTCTGTGTTAGTAAAAATATACATGTGTCCAAAAAATGGTAGCGAATATAAAATTGTTCTTCCCCTCCAAAAGCAAAAGATGGAATGAAGACAAAAAGGTAGGAGAGCTCACCCACCATCTGAAAGCCAAAAGGTTCCTAGCAGTCGTCACTGAAGCTTTTGCACCTACGTATATTTAGTTGAACGTGGGTCTGCAAAAATATGTGCAGGCCATGAATATGCTACGTCCTGCCCAAATAAGCAGAGTGCTTCCTCAGAGAACTGTCACAATTGGACAAAAGCAAACAGTAATCCCAAATCACAAGAACAAATCCTATACCTGTGGGGTCACAGTGGGTTTGTTTGTTTGTTTTAACATCTCTTGTTCTGGAAATACACTAATATGAAAATAGTCAGGACTCACTGCAAAGATCTTTTTCTTAAGAGTAGCTAGGAAGTCAGTAATCTCTGTGTCTTGTGTATATGTAAACATATCCTCAGACCCAATCCATGGTCAGTGGAACTAGAGGGAAATTTTTGAATCTCAAACTCTGCCTGGAGCAGGTGATCTACACTGAAGACACAAAACAAATACACCAGGAGGCAGGATCTCAGCAGAGTGGTCATTAAGTGGATTAGGCATCATTGTGTAGAGTGGCTATCTGTGAGAAACGTGTAAACCAGGGCAACTGAGGACATGTTCTCATAAAACAGAATATATTACAGATACGGTTATCTGCCTTGGTCTAAAAGACTTCACCAAGTACGCACCACATGTCAGGCACTGGGCTGGGCTTTGGGGAGATCTCAGTGAGCAAAACCAGATTCGGTCCTTGTCCTTTGGGAGCTTACTATGAGCTTGTAAGGGTCATGGCTATGATCAAATCATCATACACGTAGGTAACTGATGGCTGTTAAGAGCAGCGTCACCTGCTGCTAGGAGAGTGTATACGGCAGTGATCTGGGTTAGTCAGACAAGCCTGGGAGAGGTTGCCCGAGGAAGCCCTGGGGGTGAGAACTGGCAAGGTGACCAGGTACTAATGGGGTGAAAGACGAGAAGAGCATTTTGGGGAAACCGCATGGAGAGGCCCCGTGGTGGGAAGGAACAGCACTGCTTGAGGGAAGCAGAAGAAGGCAAGGTGTGCCCGGGGCAGAGACAGCCAGGGGGAGCCAGGGGAGAGATTCAGCCTCACACATACACAAAGGGTTTGGCCTTTTTCCTAAAGGGAATGGAGAGCCGTTGAGGAGTTTTAAGGAGAAAGGTGATATAATCAGGTTCGTTGGCCTAAAAGACCATGCTGGTTTCCCTTAGGTGAATAGACCTGAGAGGGAACTAGAATGAACTCAGAGGGACCAGTTAGAAAATGACTCCTATAGTCCACACAAGAGAAGGGGGTTGCCCAGGCCAGAGACGGTTTTAAGTAGAAACAGGCAAATGCTTCCTGGCCTGTAATCAGTGTGGTACGGCTCACTGGCAGATTTTCCTTTCTCTGGATAAGAGATGTGGTGCTGTATCTTCGAAATGAAAGCACCTTTTGGCACAATGAAACTTTATCCTGGAAAGACAGATCACATGCAGCTACACATAGGACTACAATTATATGAAGCGAAAAATACTTAATTAGGTACACCCATGTTTCTAATTGAAAAAAAATCAAGGTTAGAGGCTGACGGTCTAAAAAGTTAAATGGGAAATCCCTGTGGCATGTTTAGTTATTCTGGACTGTTTTAAAGGATACAATATTTCTATTTGCCTAAATTAAACCGCTTACATTCTAGACGGCATTATTTGCAGTTAGCGATGAAATTCACACTACGTTTCCAGACTTAAACTGTCAATACTTCTATGAACACCGCCATACACGATTTGCTTGTGACTGCTCAAGCCTCAGCAGAAGGAAGATGGAAATACATGAGGAACTGACACATATCCATAAAATGGAGCACATGCTGGGTGCTCCAGAAAGCGAAACAGAGGAGCAGAGACTCATCCCGAGCTTTAGCAAACAGGTTAACCAGTGCCTGTAGTCATCGGGCTTGCAATCTCACGATGATCATGAGGGGCCCCTCCCGCCCCCACCGCCAGCAAAGCAAGCACAGCACGTCGGATCCCTGCAGATGCAGAAAGCTGAAGGCAACAAAGAAAAGCTTGGACTTTCTGTCCCTGGAACGGGACAGGACGAAATGGACTACAATAAACAACAGTTTGAGCAGGATAATTTGATGCACTGGGTCCTTGAGCTTCTCCAGATGCTGAACCCTGCTTGGGATGTGAGATCCAAGAAGAGCATTTGCCTCCTGAATAAAGTAGGGCTGGGTGAAACCCGAAAAACGAAACCTCCTTGTATACATAGAAACTGGCTCATTAACATGCATATTCTCAGGTAGCTACACCAACCCACGTATAGAATATATGCAATAGTCATACATGTTACAAACCTGTGCAGAACACCAGACTTACACATACGTACACAACAGCGCGCGACCATTGGCCTAATAAATGACAGCAGAGAGAGAAAGAAACTCAAATGCTCACGAGGACTCTTAATGTGGAAATAGCAGCATACCGGCATCAGGCTCACTTAACATCATATCGCTCCACAACGATTACAAATAAAATGCCTCCGAATAACATTTCTTTTCCAAATAAACAAGCACATGCAGACACAGATTTTCGACTGTGAAGATTTAATTCACAACAGAAGGATGTTGCTTATGGAGTGAGAAGTGAAATCACAGTCCCCCTGGGCACATCCAGGTGTCTCCCAGTTTTCCATAACAAGGCTGAGTGATGTGCTTGCATTTTCAAAGACTGTTTTGTTTCAATAAGGCCAGTTTAGGTGACTGGTAGATGTCATAATGAAATAGGACTACCGCCAAACTACTGATTTTGGTCAGGATGACTGAGAACCAACAAAACAGCGTGCTTTTACTGGTGAATATTTTGACTTGGTTTTACTTCTACGTAACTAAAGTAAAAAAAAAAATTATAAAAGCAAAAACGAAACATCAACACAAGCATATGGTTTTGCAATTATACACCACGCTTGTGTAATCAAGGACGATGAGAAAAGACAATCTTAAGAACAATAGGTAACACTTACTGGCTGTCTGTTGGCTTATTGTGAAAGGTACTGAGTTGGTGACTTCACATACATTTATCTTGTTTAAAACCCTGCAAGGGGACTGTTATTCGCCTCATTTTAACACTTCCGTCTCAGAGCATCAAAGCAAATGTGTCCAGTGTCTTAGAGCTTTTAAGTTACAGAGTGGGGCTTAAACTCCCGTGTGCTGAATTCTGCCAACCTCAAAAGCCCATCCTTCTTCCCACTCCACCTACCGTCTCTAAAAATATCATCACAGAAACAAAGAACAGAGTGCAGAAAAAGAAATCAATAAACACATACTAAGAGCCCAAGGAATGCATGGCTAAAACGTGCTTCAATCCTATGCTAGAAACCTACCCAGGCAGACGGTAGAGGCTTCCACTTGGCAAAGCTTACGAGCCATTCAGGGCTCTTTTTCCTGTCTACCTCAGATGGCCAGATACAGTGGCAGGCATACCAATCTTGCCCCTCAGGGTCAAGTGATCTCTCTGTACCTTTCCAGCTGGTTACATTCGAACACTCCCACCGCACAAATTCTTCAGTGGCTGCCACTCTAGCCGACCTGTCTCTACCTTCCTTTACCTACATTCCTTCCTCGTGGGCTTGTCCCGCCATTCCACAAATGGTGCTGGAAAACCTCCCTTTCTCCCTCTCTTCTTTACAAAAGCACTCAGTGTTTTAGACGTTTAAGAAAATACATAAGGGCGCACACAGAAATAAAATCAGGAATGATGCCACTTACAGATAACTACTGTTAACATCATTGTGTATATTTTACCAATCTCACTTTTTTCTAAGTAAATGTATAATCATTACTATTTTTATAAAATTGATACCATGTATATATGTTATCTTGTAATACTTTTTTAATGTTTGACATTATCAATAAACATTCAATATTCAATATTCTTCTTCAACACAATTTTCAGGGACTGCATGACATTACATTGTATGAATGCAGGATATGTGACTCGTCACCTATCACTGGATATTTAGGTTTTTATAAAATTTTATCATAAACAGTGCTGTAATGAACATCCTCATATATTTATATTTACTCAGATCAGCGGGGTTTTTTCTTTATAACATATGCCTCTGTACATTTGGAAGGCTTTGATATGGTCAGTTTGCCCTTCTCACAGATTGTATGTACTAAGTACTAATACATGGGAAACGGGTATCTTGAATGTAACGAGTTGCTACTTGCAAAGTGACTTAGAAGAAAATTAACTAAGCCATTCAACAAAATGCATTAACCTTCTAAATGTCCTTTTTAAAAAGTGTTTACTTATTTATTTTTGAGAGAGAGAGAGAGAGAGAGAGAGAGAGAGAGAGAGCGCGCACTCTACCAGTGCAGAGCCTAATGCAGGGCTCGAACTCACATGCTGAGATCATGACCTGAGCCAAAATCGAGAGTCAGATGCTGAATGACTGAGCCACCCAGGAGCCCCCAAACCTTCTAAATGTTCTAAAGACTAGGGACACAGCAAGTGGACCCAATCCTTGGTCTTATACAGCTTTCATTATATCAAGACATAAAATGAAGGAAGGAATAACAGTAAACCATAAAAAGTGCAGAAACAGGAGGTCATAGGAATGGAGAATGGCTAGATGGGCAAGGCAGGTGGCGGTGGAATGGAGTCTTGGGACTGACAGGATGTCCTGGGCAGGGTCAGGCTTCTCAGCAGCTCCTCAAACCAAGTTCCTCACCCTTCCTGCTGCCACAACTTTTCCCCTCTCCTCCCTACGCTTTCTATTTTTTATTTCTAGCTTGAAATGAGGTGAAACAAAATATTTTATTTCAAAAGTCCCCTCTCAACTATAAAAGAAAATCCTACATTAAATGCAACAGCTTCTTGGGACGCCTGAGTGGCTCAGTCGTTTGAGCGCCCGACTTCAACTCAGGTCATGATCTCACGGTTCGTGAGTTTGAGCCTGCATCGGGCTCTGTGCTGACAGCTCAGAGCCTGGAGCCCACTTCAGAATCTGTGCCTTCCTCTGTGTGCCCCTCCGCAGCTTGCACTCTGTCTCTCGCATTGTCTCAAAAATAAATAAACATTAAAAAAAAATTAAATACAACAGCTTCTTAACTCCCCACCCCCACACTGGTTTTTAACACACTGGTTAAAAGCAGAATAATTCTGGAGAAAAAAGTAGGTGAAATAAAGCAATTACTTGGCAAAAAGTATTTTTCTAGAACATTATGCAGATGTGAATTACGGTTTTTTTCAGAACTAAGTTTCTAGATGTATCATCATCAATACAGCAAACACTCCTCATGAATGTAAATGGCTACCGAAATTGGTCAGCAGTAAAAGGCATAAAGGTTTTAAAAGAAAGCAATCAGAACACACAGTAATTATATTCTCAAAATAACTTCACGATCCCTGCATTTTAATATTTTACATTTAGCAACCACTGAAGCTAACAGCTTCTACAAAGTATGCTACTTTTCCATTTCATGTAGATAAGAGTCAAACAATTAGAAAAATTATGTCTAATGAGTCTGCTTTAGAAACAGAGCATACTTCTTCTCTCAAGGAACAAATGTATAAAGATTGGAAAACACATCTAGACTTGGATAACATTTTGGTCTTTTAGAATACATAATATTGGTACAAAGGTAATAAATCACGCACCACTTATTTGTTTGAGGTATAAGACACTTTGCATTTAAGGGAGAAATGGAGGGGTCAGACGGAAGGGATACTGAATCGACTCGGATTCCTTAGAGCGGTTTTACATGTGTTACCTTCTTTGTAATTAAATTTTAAGCATACACATAAAGAGCAAACCCAAGCCTTCCATCATATGTGTTCTGCATGAGTATGGGTGATATATGCAGCATTTATCCAGTGATTACGGAAAGCGTTTTTCTGACTCTTTACATTAGTTTATTTCATCATTAAGATGACCCAGTGGGAAAATGTACTTGTAGTATTTCCATTTTATGGATGAGGAAACGTAGGCACAGAAAATTACATATCTTTTCCAAGGGTATTTGGCTAGTAAAAGGCAGAGCTGGGGATTAAAGGCAGACGTGAGTATGCATGAAATCTAGATGGCATCTGGGGTCCCACTGCCCCCTTAGTTCTAGGCTCCAACCTCCCACATTTTGTCTTATGGACAAAAGCTCAGTGCCCTTCTCCAAATGACTTCAAACATCAAGGGGTAAGGGACTTGTGTTCTCAAGGTCACGTCTAGCTCCCAACTTCTGGTCTCCTGACTTAGTTTCATGGGTAAGTGCACACAGGGAAAAAATGCAAACCGTCTAAAATTGGATATTAGTTATTCTCCCGCTACTTCTCTCCCTTTTACCACCTTCTCTTATTTATACCGAGAGAAAAATTCTATTTTTCTACTGCAGAGCACTTAGTTCTACCTTCTAGGGTCTTGTTTCCTAACTCACAGCCTCAGGTTCTTACTTTGTCCATGAAACTGTTCATCAGGACAGTTTCCTAAACAACGCTATTTCCTTGCCTAAGAGGAATTCTGTTGCCGGCTGAGAGAATGATACCCTTCCCCCTCACTATGTGCACACAAATATGGAAGTGAGACATCCTATATTATGATTATTATAAAATATTGCTATTGATGATTACGTAGCTGCCATAACAGAACAAATCTGGCATATGTTCACTGACCTATCACAATAGAGACAGAAGCAATCCGAGTTCAAATGACATCGGGTTAATTCATTAAAGTCTTAACTAAATCCATACGGGAGCAATGACAATGCTGAACGATAAAAAGAAATCACATACCTCCATCCTGTCAATGAGGTTGTCAATATACTTACCAAGTGTTAAAAAGTCATGTCAAAACACTGGTAGCAAAAACGGGCTAGGAATATAATTGGGGGCATATACAAATTACTAAATCACATGGATTTAATTCATATGAAAATGAATTTCCAAAACATCACCTACTTCTGAACCGACTTCTGAATTATTCACGTGGCTTTATATACTACAGGGGATTAAAAAGAGTAGGAGAAAGGATTTAAAAATAAATTTCAGAAAATGAAACGAAGCTTACGAATTGCTCATATCATTAAGACTCAACAAAAATATTTCTTGAGCACTGACGCGAGGCCACCGAGGTTGACTCGTGTCTGATGCCCCCGGGAGCTGAGTGATGTACAGCCCAAGGGACTGCACACCACACGAGGTGGCCCTGTGTGTCGGGCACTCTGTTGGGCAACGACCATGAAAAATGAAGAGTAATTCAGTCTTTCAGAAACAGTCTTTGCCTTCAAAACGGTGGCACAGTAATTGAAGAAAAATTGCATTAAGCATTACAGATATGTATAAAACATACTTCATAATTTTGAGCAGGAAATAAGTACAAGTTCAAAATGAGAGGGGTTGCTGGCAGGGGCTCTCGGCCACAGCATCACTACGTGCTCCTCGAGATCAAGCCCTGCCATTAGGAGTCACCGTGTCACTTGAACTCACTCAGGCAACGTTTGCTGGATGTGTGTTTGTGGAGGTGATATGTAGCACGGGTTACGCGTTGAGTAAGCAGCTGTCGGCTGTCGAAGAGGAGGGACTCTGTCTTACTCGACACCCCCCCCCCCCCCATCACCTTGCTCAAGACCTGCTACCTACTGAGCGCTCCATTCATGTTCAGCAATTTAATGGGAATTCGAGAAGGCAGCAGGTTCAACCGGAGACTATTACTATGCTCACCTGCAGGCAGAAAGTTAGGAGTCCCTCCCACCACCCCCCCCCAAAAAAAAGGAGACAAAAGCTTTGTCAAGGAAGAGAAGAACCTCTTCTGAGGTAGAGAAGATCATGAATGAAGCACTACAAATGCACGCAAGGGGGAGGGAAAGAACTTAAAAAAAACAACAACCCAAAAACAAATAAAAAAGGTCACAGATGTCTTCATCTTCTCACTTAACGAAAGGGACAGTACCCTCAGGAAGGGCATAGGTAACTGCCGGCAGACTATTACCGTTACTCCACTGGAGTGCGTAAGATCCGAGCCTTGAGAATGGCAAAGGCTGAGAATCATCGTCGCGTGGGTTTGGCGTCCCGCCGGCTATGCTGGGGAGAGCTAGAAAGCTTAAAAAAAAAAAGATACGAACCATATTTCTCACAGCAATGCTGTAACTGTTCAATAGTTTCATCAAGGACTGTGCTAGGCACCGTGGGGAATTCAGAGAAACCAAAGATACGGCGCTTGTCCCTCAAAAGTTAAAATAACAACCCCGAGAAATTTCATGGTTGGATGTGAAGAGATGCCAAAAGAAGTGAAAAAGATAAGGGCAAAACGTTCTGCAACAAGAACTATATTCACGGCGTGTTATCTCTTTCCACGTTAAATGCTATTAATGCTCCCCTCTACTGTTTTTTTAGTGTTTGTTTTGCGGCTTAGAGTCAATAAAGTCACTTTCTGGCCTTCACGTTGGAATAGTTACTTTAGTAGGTATTGGGGGTTGTTCTTCTGTTTGTGAAAAAAACTGTGTCTCTTCAAGGGTCACTGAACAAAACAGGTCACAGAGCTCTGGCTGAGCACAGGGTCATTTCTTAGGTGGGCAGCACGGATGATTTTCAGAACGACCGTGCAAACACAGGCCTGCTTCCCAGAGCTCTGGGCACAAACAGCAACTGTTACGGCTGTCCATCCGCACAGGGGCTGGGTCTGAGGGGGTTAAACCACGAGTCAAGTTATTGTCGCTTCTCTTCTGATTTAGCACAGCTTTTCTCTAATTCTCCAGAGCTAGGCGGCTGACAGCATGGATTTTTATTGAAGAAATGCTATGACATTTGTTCTAAATGTCACATTTCTCCCCCACAAACTAAAAATAGCGTCACCATACCCCTACCCCTAATAAAATTGTTGGCTTGGAAATGACATTGATAAGCAAAATGAGGCATCTAACCTTTTCTCCCCTTTTCTATAAATGTTTTATTTATTCCTGAGTAACATTTGGTATCTTTTGTGGGCTGAGATCAAAGGGACAAATCAGTAAATTTCACTGCTCAAGTAGTCTTTACAGTCCGGGATTGTCATTTTTTAAGGCATGTTCCAGGCAGGCACTGCTGTGAGGAGTGATCTAGTGACTGACAGAAAATATCTGTAGAAATAATGTGTGCTCTCATAGTAATGTGACATTTTATGAGCAGTTTGACTGTTTTCATTACTCGGGGTTCAGTCTGGTGAAGAGTGAGTTCGAAAGAAAGCCAGCAGCGGAATACGGAGGGCCTGTCAGGACGAAGTTGATAGGACGACCTTGAGATTGGGCTGCTGGACCTAATAAGACTTTGTGGCAATTATCTGAAAGCATTTTAAATATTAAGTTGACTTGAATGCTTAATCTGATCAATTCCAAGGTCACTGGTCCTACGGATAAGAGCGCTCGGCTGACTGATGCCAGAGAGCCAGGTTTCAAGCAAACTTGGCGGAGGCGTGCGCTAGACCTGCCCTCACCGCCCTGACCGGGTTTTGTTTTCGAGGTGAAGACTTACGGCTTTCGTTACGGTGCACTGCCTAGCCCAACTATTCTCTTTGGTGGTGGAGTTGTGTAGAGAAGAAGGCACTGCTGGAAAACGCGGCCCTGAACCAAAGGCCGAGAGAGCAAGCTTGCACAGGTGCTCTCGGGGCATCATCAGGAGTTCTGATCTTTAGCGCGACAAGTAAGGACACCGTGGACCCTGCGTACAAATACCAAACACCCATTTCTTTCTTGCTGCTGGAAGGGTGTGCCATTCGGTAAATGGGCAGTTATGCCGGAAGTCTTTGCATCCTTGCTGCTCATTTGAACTGGGGGGTTCAGACACGTATCTATGCGCTATTTCAGTGGTGCACCATTTGATTTTTTAATTGTTTGTTTAGTGTTTATTTTTGAGAGAAAGAGACACAGCGTGGGGGGGGGGCAGAGAGAGAGAGAGAGAGAGAGAGGGAGACACAGAATCCGAACGGGCTCCAGGCCCCGAGCTGTCATCACAGAGCCGGACGTGGGGCTCAAACCCGCCAGCCCCAAGATCATGACCTGAGCAGAAGTCGGACGCTCAACCGACTGAGCCCCTGAGGCGCCCCTTAGCGACGCACAATTCGGAATTTCCAAATGACTTCAGGATTGGTAGATGCGATGGACCCACTTAAAGAGTGAATGTAGCCAGCTTCCCAGGGTTTACTTCCTTCCTGTCACGTACACAGTCACCTTCAGAAAGGCCTGAAGGTCCACTCTAAATTTTCAATTAGTTTTATTAGCATTTCCCTTCATGGCCCCTGGGTGAAGGCAGTCTCTTCCTCAGGTTCATTCACAAACACTTCCTTCTTGTCTGCCTTTCCCTCCCCCTCCAAAACAAAACATTTATTAACCGAAGCTTCCAACTGTGACAGAAATTACAGTCATGTTAATGGTACAGATGGTGTAAAAAACGCAATCTAAAAACATGATTAAAAAACTCAGGAGCTAGGTACCCCAAGTTCATCTCGGATATGGCTGACCAGACATCTATGAGGGAGGAAATACACGTTTTTGGTTAATTAATTTGCTTTTATCCATCCCTGTAATTAGAACATGCTTTTCCCCTACTTAATCCTAAAACAGTCATTAGATTTAATAAACCTTTCTCGATTGCCACAAATGAGAAAATGAATTAGTTTAAAAGTATTAAGCTGGTATTAGCGGTATGATTGTAACATTATGTGAATAAAAATGTTTTTCTTTAATTATTTAAGATTAAATAATATCATAGCTTGTGGCAAAAGAGTACACAGGGTTTTCTTTTTTCTTTCTTCCTTATGTTGTTCATAAGGTACTGAAAACATTAATGTTGCCTCCACAGATTACGTTCCACCAAATGGAAGTGATTATTAATCATTCTTTCCAAAAATCAACCCATAATTAGCTTTTCCTCAAGTTAAAGTGAAGACAGAATCCCACGTGACCACAGGAAGAGAGGGTGGTCATCGTGGCCCTAACTGAAAAACTGAAAAGCTTGCTTTACATATCTTTCAAGGCTCCTGTGAACTGACAGTGGAAAGAGATGCCAGCTAGGCTTTATTATTCTTATTGTCCTGACCTCTAAGCCTGTGTGCTGTGGCCTGATCTCTCAGGGCCTCCCGGGTGGCCTCCTGCCCCCAGAGCTCCCCATCACGCTCTATTGGCCAATCTGGTAAGAGTTAAGTTATACATGTGGTAGTGCTACTCTTCACATGATGAAAGGGTAAAAGCCTTTCTAAAAGGTGAAAAGCAGGGGCACCTGGGTGGCTCAGTCGGTTGAGCATCTGACTCTTGGTTTCGGCTCACGTCAAGTTCTCACGGTTTGTGGGTTCAAGCCCTGTGTCAGGTTCTGCGCAACAGCACAGAGCCTGCTTGGGATTCTCTCTCTCTGTCCTTCCCTCACTCGCACATGTTCTCTTGCTCTCTCCCTCAAAATAAAAAAAAAATAGAATAAAAGTGAAAAACAATACACTATAAAGTTGAGGACCCAAGCTTTCCAGACTTTGTTCATCAAATGAAGAGTGGATAAGCAAGAGGACACACACACATACACACAATGGAATATTACTCAGCCATAAAAAAACAATGAAATCTCTTGCAACAACATGGATGGAGCTAGAGAGTATAATGCTAAGCAAAATAAGTTTGTCAGAGAAAGACAAATACCATGGTTTCACTCATATGTGGAATTTAAGAAGCAAAACAGATGAACGTATGGGAACGTGGGGGAGAAGAGAGGTAAACAAACCATAAGAGACTTTTTTTTTTAATGTTTATTTATTTTTGAGAGAGAAGTAGCTCAAGCAGGGGAGGGGCAGACAGAGAGGGGGAGAGAGGATCCGAAGTGGGCTCCACACTGTAGCACAGGGCCCGATGTGGGGCTCAAACTCATAAACCACGAGATCATAACCTGACGTGAAGTCAGACACTTAACAGACACCCCATAAGAGACTCTTAACTAGAGAGAACAAACTGAGGGTTGATGGAAGGAGGTAGGTGGGGGATGGGCTAGACGGGGGATGGGCATTAAGGAAGGCACTTGTTGAGATAAGCGCTGGGTGTCGTATAGTAAGTGATGAACCACTAGGTTCTGCACCTGAAACTGGTGTCACACTGTTTGTTAGCTAACTGGAATTTAAATAACAACTTGGAAAAAAAAAAAAAAAAGGAAAGTTAGAAGTCAAACATAATCATTGTAAGTAGGGGGCTGTCTATAGATCTTTATTCTGCACTTTGATCCATAGCAACATATTTATAGTCAGCTGTCATGCGGCTAATTAGAGTATGAGAATAAATGTGAAATAGCTGTTAAGGTGGAAAAAAGAAGCATCTCAACAAAATGACTTCATGCATGAAAAATAACCCACGTTGGTCCACACCTGGATCATGTGATACACTCATAAGCAAAAAACCATTGGTTGGATGGCAGGCTGTGGAGCACTGACACTTCCCCCAATCGACTCTCTGCCTGTGCCTGCTCAAGGCGCCTTTGGCCGCGGCATCCACAGTGATTATTGCTTACGGGCCGTGGGCAACTCTGGGCTCCCACAAATGTAGACGTGGACCTGGGTCATCAGATGGGAAAGGGCAGGCTAGGACAATGGCAGAGACTTGAGGGTACCCTGGACAGGAAGGTAAGTTTGACACTATCCTAGAGCGAGACTATCCTCCCAAGAATACACGAGAGGCTCTACAAGTGCTTCTACATATTCTCCTCCTCACTCCAAAACTCGGAAGGTTAAGAGCGAAGGCAACGAGCTCCAGGTGGGCCTTCCTTGGAATTGGTAGGACAGGTTAGAAAGGTTAAGGGTCAGAGATCAAAATCGTTTTGTTTTGTTTGTTTTTTTTCCCTCCTGGGCTAAGGAACATAAGCAATATTGTGGGTAATTTTTATGGAAGGATGGTACTCCACGCAGCTGTTGGTCGGTCATGTCAGCCCTGTTATTATTCTAATTTCAGAGTAGGTAAAAACCCAAGACCCAGAAGGTGCATGTTGGAGCTCTGGCAAATGCCTGGTCCCTGACTCCCAAAGCAATATTTGGTGATAAATTTTCTCTTACGAGGCAACCGCCTATGACACATGGTGCAGACCCACTAAGCAGAAAGATGCAAGTCTGGACCCGAGCAGTTGAGAAGTGCAGAATCTCGAAGCCAGTTTTCACATGCATTTATTCTAATGAAACGCGTTACATTTGAGGCCTCCATAACTCTTAGAAGATACCGCTGTGTGGCCTAGTGTCATTGGTACGGAACCACAGGGTCAGCCACAAATCAGCCGCGTGATTTTGGAGAGACAGTTTCTCTCAGCTGTGGTTGCCTCATAGGAAAGCGAAATGGTTAGATAAGATGAGCGCCAGGATTCCTTCTAACACTAAAATTACTTGATTTCATTCTATTCCCTAATACCACACAGATTGCAAAGTCTGATTTGCTATTCTTTGTTGAGATTAACTTTGAATGCTCCCTAAAAAGAAGCTAGGAATTAAGTTAAGAATAAACTGCTCCTTTATAAATGAGGTGGAATAAAAGAGATGAGGGTCAAGTTGGATGCTTGACCTAAGGGTTAATAGAGAATTCCAGTTTTCTGGGATGTCGCTAACACCGTTTCACGGGAGAAAAAAAATATATATATACATCCTTTCTAATAATAATGTTATAAAGCTCTGGGGATTTTTTTTTTTCTCCTTTCTTTTTAAGAGGTACTACAGAGGAGATATTTATTCTGAATGTGAAAACATCAGTTCGGTCAATGAAGACATTTATAGTATTACTTTAATTTAAAAATTTGATAGACTTTCTGCTCTTCATCGTTAAGAACAAACATGAAAGTCTGCACACTTTTAACAGCCAGGACATGGTTCTGAGGAGGAAAAGGTGACTGCTTGGCATGAGGGGCTGCGTGTCCTCTGTGCGTGCAGATAAGCTCCCGCCTTGGGCCTGCAGACCTCATAGAAACACACGGAGGACAGTAAACCCTTTTGGTTCCAGGCTCCAGGTAACCTAAGGGGACATGACCACCTAGTGCTCCAGCCTAGCAACACAACGAATATTTTGGACACCTGATGAAGCAGAGGCCACATGGTGCAAATCTCTGTTTTAAAGCAAATACAAACACTTAAAACAGGACGTCTTAGAAAACATGGGAAGTGACGGCTCCCCCTCCACCTCAGCCCCAGCCTGCGTCGTCTCATTCCTTTCACTTTTATTTTTTAGTTTCGTTTTATTTTTTTAAGTTTACTTATTCATTTTGTCAGAGAAAGAGAGAGAGATGCAGGAGGGGCAGAAAGAGAGAAGGAGAGAGAATCCCAAGCAGGTTCCGTATCATCAGCGCAGAGCCTGATGGGGGGCTCAAACTCACGACCTGAGCCGAAACCAAGAGTCGGACGCAACCAACTGAGCCACTCAGGCGCCCCTCATTTCCTTCACTTTTAACTGTTTATTTTTGAGAGAGAGCAAGCAAAAAGGGGAGGATCGGGGGGGGGGGGGCAGAGGATCCCAAGCAGGCTCCGTGCTGACAGCACAGAGCCTGATGCAGGGATTGAACCCATAAACCGTGAGATCATGACCTGAGCTGAAGTCGGACGCTTAACCACCAGAGCCACCCAGGCGCCCCCCCTTCACCTTTCAGAACAGGTGAATCAGTCTGAACTGCCCTCAGAATCTGTTGCCAGCGTGTGACTCTGAGCCCCCACTCATAGGACAGTCCTTGCCACATGGAAGTTGTCTCAGAAACAGTTGTTACTGAACACACGGGGCCTCACTCTAGTGGAGGAAAAGCACCTAATGCTTGAGGAAGCTCTACGTCATCTGACCATGACTGTGGGGTTGATAGGACAACCATTTTCGCACACCAGAGAACTGAGGATGACAGAAAGGGACCAACTGGTTCAAGAGAATATGGCACGATAGTGAGAAGATTTTTATGTACAATGCTTTGTGTAAAGTACTATAAATCAAAGTAATTAATAGGATTCTGGCCCAGCTCCAGAAATTAGGGTGAAATTAAAAACTTCGTACAGAATGATATCTTTATCTATATCTATATCTATCTATCTATCTATCTATCTATCTATCTATATATACACACTTTTTTTTTTTTGAACATAATGTGCCTGCTAAAATTCTGGCATTTTACACTTTCGAACTCCCTCCTCAGTTGGCTGTAAATAAGGAAGTGCTCCTCCTCTCTCCCAGAACACGAGGCGATTCGGCACGGTGAGATGCACTGTTCTACAACCTGCCTTGTTCCAGGCAGGCTGCCACTGGGTGTTCAACCGAGAGCAGCCAGCTACACAATCACCCTCCTGACTAGAGTCCCTGGAGACACAGGTCTGGAGAATTATGGCATTAAGAACCAGTGTCTGACACAATCAATAGTCTTTCGGGTTGACTTAATGGGGAAAGAAAACAGTATTAAACAATTATACTACACATGAGCATTCTACGTCAGGGTGCACAGTGGATCATTTTTATGGTTTAATAAAAATGTATTTGCTTTTGTTTATTACAAATACATCAAGAAACTGAGACAACTTGCAAAGAATGGCAGTTGGCCGGCAAGACAGCAGCTAAAAAGTAAAAGCCCAATAAATTAAAAAAATAAAATGTCGATTTCTAATTTAAATAACATCAAGCCAACTTTGCTGAGAACAAAACAAAAAACTCATGTGTGAAGTTGTCATCCTCATGTTTTTTCCTCGACAAAAAAATTATCAGAAGAGCTTTTCTAATGAAAAATATTTAAGGCTTATGTGGTTCTACCCTGCCTTCATGAGACGCATTTATCATGACAGACACACTTGCTTGGATGAGACAACACTGGCTTTTTTTCTTAAGATTTTATTTTTAAGTAATCTCCACCTCCAATGTGGGACTAGAACTTACAACGCCAACATCAAGGGTTGCGGGCTCCTCTGAGCCAGCCAGGCGCCCCCGTGATATAACACTTAACCAGAAAAAAAAATAATAAGCCCGCAAAATAGGGACACAAACTTTTAGAAATTTATCGCTGTGTGCGTTTTTAACTTTCGAAATCACGGTACGCTGACCTATGTGTACTTCTAGTCGCTTTTATTTTTGATCTTCTGGCAAAACCGTGTTTTTGCCTTCAAGAGATGAAATATAATGAAATGACATATGAACTTACAGCCTGGGTTCACCATCCGAGAAGAAGGATTAGGCCGAATCAGCAAACTGATGAGGTCCTTTACATTTTGAGCCTGATGGAATGATTATCTAGCTACATGTGGCAGAGATCATGCATTCTTCTCCGTAACAAGGCAAATTAGGTATTTATGCTTCTATTCCAAACAAAGCGGACGTGCTGTCTGGCAGGGATTTTTTCTACCCTAGTTAGAACTCTAGTAAGTAAAGCTTATGAGTTGGCTCATTGGCACTTCAGCCCTGCTGCGCATAAACAATCTTGATGAGGGCCATTCTGTGTCTTATTTAATAGTCAATAAGTGCACCACTGCCATTATCGTGTCGAACTTCTCATAATAATTTTGTGAAAATAACGTTTCTGGCTTGGGTTTGCACACAAACTAGTTCATATTTATTCTTCAAGACCGCGGTTACTACAGTTTGTGCTTCCCTTTTCTCCTAACACGTTCTATTTGTATTATTTGTGTTCTTGCCTAAGCTTCTGGCTCCAATTCTCAACACAGCTGCTCGCCTCTGAGTCTTTGTAACACGCTCACGGAGCTCCTCACATCCTGGGCATGTTGGCCACTGCCGCCCAGAATCTGCTCAGCTGCGGCCAATGCCACGAAGGCGCACAGTCTAGGAGCCCAGCCGGCCTCGCCTGGTTCTGGAGCCCATCACTGCTGGAGTGGCAGTACACTGATGGCCGCTGGCTCATTAGGAGGCAGGTGCTCAAATTAGCTGTGCTACCACAAACCCTGCTGGATGAAGTGCAAACTGGGCACCCCAACTCTGTGGAGCTCTCCTGACACTTCTCACAGGCAGGCTCGACCCACGCAAGTCGGCTTGTTTGGGTTTTCTGCTTGGTAGTGCAGCTCTGGTCTGGGGCTACAGTCTTACCCAGAACTCGAGACAGTCAGCGGGGACCCTCATCCTCACCACTTGTGTGTGTGTCTCTCTCTCTCTCAAGTTAGCCCTTCCTGTGCCAGGAGCAGAGGAAAGAAAGGAAAGGATCAGCAGTTAAGTTCCTGCTTCCCTCAGCACCCAGTCCGGAATCTGGTGGGAAACAAGGTCATTGCTATCCTCGACCACTGACACTCAAAAAGCTGGGGTGAAGACCAGCTTTCAAAAAGAATGTTCCTGCCTTTTGTTCTTCTTTTCTTTTCTGACAAATATTTCAGGTGCATCAGCAACCAGCTCACTTCTAAAATACGATAAAAATTAGTGACTAGAAAAGTAACGTTAAAAAGACTTTTTATTAAAGATTGAAGAGACACAAAATTATTCTGTCAGATTCCAAGATCTTAATCCCACTTCTGCAGTTGTCTCCCTTGGGACAGGCAGGGTCTGGGGACCATGCTCAGAACCGCACTGGCCAGGGCCACCCACTGTCCCGTCCCACCCGTGGTCTTAGAGCTACCGAGGGGATTGAGCCCGAGCCAGCCCCACCGTAGGGATAATCTCCCATCCTTTCCCCTTACTCTCGCCTACCCCTGCACAACTTCCCTCCATCCACGGTGTCAGTGTTGCCAATATCCCAGCATGCCTCGTGCCAAGGCTCTTCCTAGCTATGAAAAGCGCACGACTGATATTTGCCAAATGAACTCATTCTTGTCTGAAAACGTCACTGATTCGTTCATTCAAAAAAATTTTGATTAAGTGCTCAGTATGTGTCAGGGACTGGATGAGCTCCTAGGACATCCAACTTGTTCTTAAATAGTTTTTAGTCTGGTGGGGAAGATGGAAAGTAAACAGACAACCACAATTCATTGGGATAAATGTCACGGCAGAGGGAAGTGCAATTGCTTTGAAGACACATAAAAGTGCCTCTTACCCCAGTCTGGGTTTGAAACCAGCAAAAGCTTCTTGGAGGAGGTGGTGCCTAAGCGGAGTCCTGAGAGATGAGAAGATGTTCACTAGAAGAGAAAGTGGGACAAAAGCAGAAGAAACAAAACCTACAAAGATAAAGAAATAGGGCTGGGTACGGTCCAGATGTAGCTCAGTAAAGCTTAAATATACAGTACAAGGGGTAGTGGTGAATAGGAGGTGTGAATATTAGGAGGGGCAGAAGCAATCTGGTGGTTCCTTTTTTAAAAATTTGTTTTAAAGTTTATTTATTTTGAGAGAGACAAGAGAGCACCCAAGCAGGGGCAGGGCAGAGAGAGAGGGAGAGAAAGAGAGAATCTAAAGCAGGTTTCACACTGTCAGCACAGAGCCTGATGCAGGGATCGAACTCACAAACTGTGAGATTGAAACCTGAGCCGAAACCAAGAGTTGTACGCTTAACCGACTGAGCCACCCAGGCGCCCCACGAATCCAACGGTTCTTGGTGAGGTGTATTAGTGGTATTGTGAGCACAACAATTTTTTGCTTGTGAAGGACTGTGCCACATTTGAGAGATTTAACGTCCCAGGTCCCTGCCCATGAAATTCCAGTATACTGTGATGGTGACATCAACCCCGGTTGAGAACCTTGGGTAGATGGATGATTCCATCAAAAGCAGACAAGTCTCTTAGGAGGAGGCAGAGGTACCAATTTGCCTGAAATCAAGTGTTCTCCTAAAGGTATTCCAAGGAAAACCACGTCAGCCATGTCCAAGGTATTTCCAAAGAAAATCACATCAGACGTCTGTAAGTAACTTTACTATCAATTCAATTCCACTCAGCAAGTGTTTATTTAAAACCCACGAAATGTCAACTACTAGACTAGTTTCCTTTCAGGGAATTTGAAAATGTAAGATTGAGTCTGTACTCATGAGAAAGTTAGCCTGGTTGCTAAGACATAATTAGGCAAACACGTGAGGCGGTATATAATCCAGTGTTTGACGGTGGATTATCCATAGGTTTCATGGGAATACCAAGCAACTGAGTGGATTCCTCTCTATTCTGGCATCTTGATCTTTCCTGCATCTTGACCCACATCCTCTATCGGCAGAGTACAACACGGAAAGACAGAGAAAGTCAGCAGGGAGCTGAGATCCCTGACAACCGCCTGTGAGTCTTCCCAGTGTTCCCCTTATTAGGGATTGTGGAGAAAGTACTATTCTAACTTACTTGGGAAAAACAAAAATATTCTTGCCTATATAATATATATTGTAATAATTAATAAGATTTTCATCGTGTTTCATATGCTTTCCGTAAGTGGAGATTTTAAGGAAAGGCACAATAACACTGATTTTGCACTGAAGGCAGCAATTATTCGTCTCTACTTTTTCCAGCTCTGTTACGTCTCTCGTAGGAGACACTGACAGTCACAAATACCTACATCTAGTAGCTGTGCCCTAACTGCCGTCCTCTGCTCCGTTCCCAATGCCCTTCCTTGACAACACTATGCATTTTATTGGACTACCTGGTCACAAAATGTAATGGGCTTCTGCCCAAAGGGAACAGTTTCCAGTGATGTGTGGATCCTTATGGGGATCACAGGTCATCGAAAGTAATGTCTTAAGGGGGAAAAAGCCAATTCAAAGTTACAATTTTGGGGGACACTAGAATTGACAAGTTCCCCAAAGCAGGTTAGAAAATAGGAAAGTTCATTAATATGTGAGAATCAACAATTAGTAGTTAATACTTGGGCTTAAATTCTTCTTTCTTGTCTTAAAATGAAAAGAGCTGGGGATATTCTCATACTGACCCTTCTCAATAATTTATATCTCGTAATGGAAGTGTTTATCACATTCTTTCCTGAAAGCGGTCTTGACCGTGGATGACTGGAGACAGCAAGAGGTTGTCGAGGCCACAGCAATGAAAAGGTCATGCAAAGGGTAAAGGAGACACCAACTGCTGGAAGAGGCAAACTTTACTTCACAATTTTCTCCAGGGTTGGATCTGACTTTGAATTTATGTATAAAAATGGGCTTGCCTGAGCTAATGCATGATGTGTGTATGTTTTCATTAGAATGTATTTTTCTCAACTGCCATGGAATGACGTGAGAAATAAAACATGAAAATATTTAATAATTCAGTATTTCTAAGTGTCTAGACTACCGAGCATATTAAATAGTAATTGTTCAGAAGGAAGGGAAAGGAAATGGGTAAGAGACTTTATGAGTATTTACTTACAATGAATCAGTTGTTCGCAGAGGTTTATTTCTCACAAAAAGGAGATACTATTTCCCCTTTTTTTTTCCAGATGACAAATGTGAGGGTCAGACAGATTAGGAAATGTGCCCAAAGTTTTGCAGCTGGTAAACGAGGCAATGCACATTCCACGCCAGGTTCACTTGAACTGCTCTTTCTGATACACACCATGCTACCTAGATGTTTTAGCAAATTTGGATTACGAAGTGTTAGAAAATAAAATGACGTTCATTACAGAATGGGCATTGCAAAAGCTCTGGGTTGTGGCTGCCTGTGGTCGAAATGACAAAATGAATGGTCTTCCACAAACTCACATGAACGCTTGCGTGCCCAACTCCCCCGTGCCGGTTACTATGGCTAAGCGACTGAATGTATTTGGAGGAACTGTTTTGTTTTGCCTAACAAAATACAGGTAAGCATAAACTACCCAGATCTTTCGGGGTGGAGGGCTATAAGCGTCATTTGAAACAAAAACATGACGCTGGTAAACTGCTCTGCTAATGTTCAAGGGAGGAAGGGGAAAATGAATAAAACAGCAAGAATACAACTGGAATCAGAAACAGGAAGAAGGAAGGACAAAATGCTGGGTACCAGGCACATGTTATCTGTTACCTAGAGAACTTTTCTAGAAATGCTTATGAACAATAAGCGGGGAATGGAAAACTGAGCAGCCATGATGTTAAGGCTTCCCGCTCCTGGGAAAAATATGGACATCGCGGCCTGTAAGTCACTGGATCCTGACAGGCAGCTTCCCACCCCATCCAACATTTAGTTACATTAACCATTTGAGAGAAGCTCCTTTCATTATACCATGTTTCTGCCATCTGAAAATAATGAGCTCAAGCAGCAATCATGCTGTCATTTTACCCCATGAATAGGTTCTCTTAATGAAGAATTATTGCTTTAGAAAAGAAAACCAATTCACATTTTGTATGTTTTATTTAAAAAAATCCCAAATCATAAAAATAAAGACTCTTTCAAAAGATAAGTATCTCATATACTTAGAAGAATATCTCATATATTTATCATTCCAAGGCGTTTTCATGCTGTAACTACCTTTTGAAAATAGTAACGGGCTGTGGAGAAGGAAAGAAGGGGTAGTTCCTTTCTTTACAGGACAAACCCACCTTTGGCAGTGAAGGTCGAGTGCAGACCAAATAACTGAAATAACTCACAGCTAGTAGTACACAGGTTGATCACCTATCAACTGAACTACTAAACTGTCAACTAGCTACTAAAAATAGTTTGGGCAGGAACACGGTCTTCAGCTCGCAACCGTGCCATTGAGGCATACCAGGTGAACTATGAGACCAGGGATTCTGAAAAGCAAATGTTCTCTCCCCATAATAAGTTGGAGGAGTCTTGGTGACCTTTTGTTCACATTAATGCTGACAAACTCTGCATAGTGCATGACTGTCCCACCCTCCAGCGCCTTCCAGTGGTTTCCTGCTTGTATTCCAATCAGTGTATTCAACGGTTGTAGATCTGGGACAGGACGCATTAGCGTGAAAGGGTGGGGTGGTGAGGCCATAGCTATGGTAGACATCAGTCTGGACTATCAATAGCCTTGGAGGCCTTTGGGAAAAGTAGCAGGCAAATCATTTATCTGCTTATTAACAATCATTTATTGCAGTAGAGATAGCTAGGAGGTAACTCCTCAGGATTATCTTTATGATTTGAAATAGAGTCAAAACAGTGCAGTGTTGTTAAGGACAAAGCACTGGACAGCTATTTGAACAGGTATGTGCTCAGTTTCTGGGTTATAGTTTAAGTCAGACATGAAACCCAAGAACGTAAGTTGGGGCCATATGTCCTTGGTGAATTGGTACACAAACCTCCAAATGTATGTTTTAGGGAGGGAAACATGGGCATCTCTAGGTCTTAGGGGAATGAGGAATAAATTTATCTGAATCAAATAATTGATTAGTCTTGGTTCCCATAACCATTTTCAGGCGTGATGATAGCACTGACTTCCTCCTGCTTTCAAAGTTTCAAATGATCTTCAGTTAAACTTTTATAACGCGGTTCCTCTAAAAGATCTCTATGCGTAATTAATAATAGTGGCATCAGTGGCATTATGTAGGACTGTTAGAAGTAAAACCAGCTCTTTGCTTCTCCTCTGCCCAACACACAGTAGGCTGACACGTGGGAGCACACAATACCTTGTGCTCTGGGTTCCCAGGTGCCCTGCATACAGTAACTGAACGATCACATGAACAGAAGTTCTGTCAAATTTCATACAATGACTACTGAGTCCCATTGACAATGCTGGGAGCAGGGCAAGGCTTACACCGTTTGCAGACACAAAAATCTGCTCTCTGATGCTAGGTGCAGTGTTTAGGGGATACCTGATTTCACCTCAAGTCAAAGGGAACACAAAATACAGTCTAGAACGGAAGTTATTTTTGCTGGATTTGGAGAACCATACATGTGTCTGGTTATCCTTCAGACAAGCTGGAAACATTAAAAAGTGCTTAAAGGGGCGCCTGGGTGGCGCAGTCGGTTAAGCGTCCGACTTCAGCCAGGTCACGATCTCGCGGTCCGCGAGTTCGAGCCCCGCGTCGGGCTCTGGGCTGATGGCTCAGAGCCTGGAGCCTGTTTCCGATTCTGTGTCTCCCTCTCTCTCTCTGCCCCTCCCCCGTTCATGCTCTGTCTCTCTCTGTCCCAAAAATAAATAAATGTTGAAAAAAAAAATTTTAAATAAAAAGTGCTTAAAATTCAATAATAATGTAAGTGTTCATATATTCGTGACACAAGAGTATAGATTCATTAAAATGCTACAGATTTTAAAATGACATGTTTTTGTATTTATGCATTTGAAAGAGGAGTATTTATCGTTCTGGGGGTTCAGTGCACTTTGAATCCAAGTCTAATGACAACCTGCAGAAGAAGGGAGAGGTTGTCTAGTTTGCTAACTTGTCCATCTGCTCGTGCCCTCCCTCCTGCGTGGCCCCCGTTCTCCAACGAGGAAGTAGAGCCATGGCCTTTGAAAGCTGTCGTTCTGGTACTGCGTCCCCGAACTAATAAAATGTTCTGGTTTGAAAGTCCCCCCTCCCAGCCCCCTTTCAGTCCTGTCCCAGCTTCAGAATGAATGTCCTTAATTTTAAGGAAGCACAGTCCAATAGTTCACACGTTGCCCAAAGAAGGAAATTAAATTATGCCATATTTCTCTAGCATATGGTCCTGTACAGGGGAAAAGATAGTGTTCGGCCCCTGCCGTAAACTCTAGGGGGAATTTATACAAGAAGAGGATCTTAAGCAGCAGGAAACACATGTATTCATCATTTTACTGCTTCTCCAATTTACTGTGACAGAAAGAGAATGGATCCCAGCGCAAAGTCTCATGAACAGAACAGAAGAAATTCAGGAAAGTTCAATCAATGACAGTACCTAGATTTTTATAGCATTTAAAAGTGTATAACGCATGTGGCCATCTTTTTTGACCCTTAATGATGGAGCAGGGATGATCTCCATGTTTAAGATAAGGAATCAGGTCTGAGGTTATTAAAGATAGGACTTTTTTTTTTTAGATAAAAAGCTCACCAAGGCTATTATATCTTAGAAGGAGGGTTAATCTGGAGACAGGCCAGGCAGTTTGGACCCATTTTCAACATCACCCAACTAGTCACATGGTGGAGGGAAGGCCTGAACCCCTGCCTTCTCATAGCAAAATCGCTACTTTTTACAGATGCCAGAACTAAATCAGTGTTCTCATGGTCAGAAGCCCTGTTTATTACAGACTTTCTGTTCTCTAGTTTGTCAATTCTCGGTAGTGAATGTATTTTTTTTTAAAGCCAATGAACAGGGTGAATTAAGCAATAATGGGATCTAAATTATTGGGTGAAACACCTAAAAATACCTTAAAAATAAGAAATGAATGGATGGAATATTTAATTTTACTGATTTTACTCCTAAAATGATTTTTTCCCAGCTTTATATATGTTCTCTTAATATCTTAAACTGTTAAGGTGTCAGCCTGGACCCATGTGTTACATTTTATGGAGTGACTATTGGTACCGCTCATGGTGCTTACGTGACTAATTAAACCTCACTGAAATGATGTTTCAAACAGAAGCTGTAATTTACTTATTTCTCAGCAAAAACTACGATCATCTGCCTTGCGTCCCATGCATTATTCCATGATTGATTACAGTTACAGTGTAGACTGTATTTTGCATTCGGCAACACGCAAGCATTAATCGTTGCTCATTCCTCAATAGTATAATTCATTAAAATACATATTTTGAATCTGGGGCACACACAAGAAGATGTAACCACAGAGGAATAGAGTGCTGTTATGACAAAACATAATTAATAAAACATAGAATGCGTTTTACGAAGTTATGGTTTTAATTTGCTACCTTAAGAAATATGCTCTAGCAATTTTGCACAAGGTAACTTCCCATGAGAATTACCCTCCCCTTACCCTCCCTCTTCTAGGTACTGAAAGGATTATGATTAATGCACACTAAATCTCTCTTAACTGGAGAAGGTCCTAGCAAATTTCTAAAACCAAACTGAAGCTACTTGTAAGTATGATGGTCCTAAATCTGGAGTAAACTTTGTTTGACTTGTGAATTCCTATCCTGTCTGTCTCTGTCTCTGTCTCTGTCTCTGTCTCTGTCTCTTCTCCTCTCCTCTCCTCTCCTCTCCTCTCCTCTCCTCTCCTCTCCTTTCTGGATATTATTACACAGCAGGGGACACAGTGTGTCAAAAGTGGACCCAGCCGGAGGCAGCACAAAAGAGCAGGGTCACATACACCCCCAGCGACCTCAGCAAACAGATGACCTACATTTGATGCAAGCAGTTCACATGAGAAAAAGTAAATCTGTGCTCCTTGCATTGAACCTGTATTTTAAGAGGCAATTAGGTATATACAGAGTAAATATGTGTAAGATAAGTATTACAGACATACGTCACTCTAAATTCATACAAGACATCAGCGAAATTATATATGTTCATGTAAATGTGCACATGGTCCTCCGTCTCTTAATTCCTGAATCTTCATAAACAAATGTACCAGTGGGAGGTTAGTACAAGTAAAAACAGCATTAATGGGTCGCATATTAATATTTATGTTTTACTATATAAAGACCTTGCATACATTATGACTCTGTTTTGCAAGCTGAATGAATAACTAACGTTACATTATGTATGGGTACATATTAAACAGACATGTCTACACTTTCTTAGTTCAGGATATGATTAATGCAGCCTATCAGAAGCCAGATGGTGCAGAACCAGAACCATCAATCAAAATGAAAAGACCACTGCGTGCTATCCACAATGAGGTTCTCACAAATGGAGATTCTGTTCACAGACCCTAACTGGTAATAGGCAGAAAACGCCAAGAACATAGCTACACTGTCCCACTGGGATAAAAAGTCGTAGCTCAGGCTTGGCTAGATAAAAAATCTGGCACAGGAACATTCATTGCTGGAGCCCTGAGCAGCGGAGCCGGGAAAGCCTGAGCAAACCAGACAGCCTGTCCTTAAAATTAAAAAAAAAAAAAAAAAAAAAAAAAAAAATTAGAAGCTTCTAAATTATTTTAATAAAGTTTGAACTGATGACAGTATCTGTCAAACAGTACCCATTTCCCATATGATTTAGCATGGGACAATGCCACGTAGTCACAAAGCAGCTGCCACGGTCTGCCTGACAACGTGAGCTGCCGTCCTGTTTCTCCTGCACAGGCTTTATTACAAATAACCCCAAATGCTTTAGTGTTACTTTGCAGCCTTTCTCCACGGAATCTAGGGGAAACAATTTTAATCTGTTATGTTTAATACTAATGACTATTTTTGGGGAAGTTGTAGGGAGAAGGGTGGTCCAAGATGTTTCCTGTTCCTTTAATAGCTTTACATAAAAATAACCAGAGAAACACAAAGTGCTTTGTCTTTGTAAATGGATCATGTGTACTTAGAAAATGTTAAATAATCCCCATGCGCCGTGGGACCTAAGGAAAAAAAATTAAAACAAATATATAGGTTCTAATTGCTACTAGTCACTGAAATACCATTTGGAATTTTGATTTTGTGGAGTTTTGGGAGATAAACAGATATGCAGGAAAGGAGAAAATTCAAGGAAACACAAACTTCTTCCAGAAGAGTTATGTAGCCAAAATGAGATAAATAATACATTAAACCCACAAATATAAAAGGCTAATGGAAATGAAAGTATTTGGAAAAAATCTAAAGATATTTCTGCTTTACTATAAAAATTATATTACAGCCCGTATAACTTGACATGTGACATAATTTGGAAAGAGAACAGCCTACTTTTTACTCTTGTAGCAATAATGAAAACAGGAGTGACTATGCATATTAACATAAATAAGACCTTAAGTGAAATGGTTGAGTTTGAGATTTTAAAACTTTTGGCATTTTTTTCCCCCTTTCCATTATCATGTCTTAAAATAGGACCGGCATGCTAACTTACGTAAAATTTTGTTATCATCCTTTCTCTAAAAATACGAGCATTTTCCACATTGTTATAAATTCTGTATTCTGTATAGATAATATTTATTGGCTGGGTGTCATTACACTGCACATATACACTATGACTGACTCATATAATCGACTTCCTTAATGGTAGACGTTAATTTAAGTTTCTGCTCTCTCTCCCTTATTATTAATAATAATACAGTGGACATTATTTTGAAAGGTGGCATTTGTGTCTTAAGATTATTTCCTTAGAACAGATTCTCAGAAGCTGACTTGCTGAGCTAAGTGAAAACGTAAAGGCTTTTTCTTCAATTTATGTTCTCATCCAGTACTGAGTAGCCTAAATTTAAAAATCTTTGGTAATTTTGGGGTGCCTGGGTGGCTCAATGAGTTGAGTATCCAACTACGGCTCAGGTCATGATCTCGCGGTTCACAAGTTTGAGCCCTGCGCAGTCGGGCTGTGTGCTGACAGCTTGGAGCCTGGAACCTGCTTCGGATTCTGTGTCTCCCTCTCTCTTCGCCCCTCCCCACTCGCACGCTGTCTCTCTGTCTCTCTCTCTCAAAAATAAATAAAAACATTAAAAAAAAGTCCTTAGTAATTTTATAGCTATAAACGATGTTTCACTGTAAATTAAATTTGTAATATTTTAATAACCAGCTAGGTGAAGACGTTTTCTGTAGTTAACAACTACTTTCCTTCTTAAAATCTTAATGATGTCTTAGAAAAGTATCATTTTTATCTACTCGTAAAAAAGAATCACAAAGTAGTCCTCCTTCGAATACTGACTTTGTTTAATTACTTGGAAGTAATGAAATGTGCTCCTTTAAAATATTTAAAAATATTTTTCCTTAATTCAGACCTTGCATACATTATGACTCTGATTTGCAAGCTGAATGAATAACTGACGTTACATTCATTTAGGGGTACGTATGAAACAGACATGTTTGTGCCTTCTTGGTTCAGGATGTGATTAAAGGAGTTTCTGGTCTCCTGACTCTAGTTGAAGTCAGTGAAAATTTAACATAAATAACTCAATGCTTTGAACTGAGCAATAGCATTTTAGAGTAACCTTTGAGATTTTATGGTCTTTGTTTCCAGTGTTGCAAACCCTAAAAAGATAGCTCCTTGCAGGACCTCCCTCCCATGAAATATATATCTGGTTTACTTCTACCGAAACCTGAACACTGAGGAGGCCAGCATCAAGTTCCTTTGGCCTCGCTCATGTTGACTTTCTGAAATACATATAATAACATGGACCTCACCAAAGTCATGAAGAGGCATGGTATGAGTGAAAAGTAATTGTGATCAAAACATATACAAACACACCATTAAATGGTTCAACAAGAAAGTCAAAATTAAACTGATACAGAAACCATGCATCTTTCTAGAACTAGACATTATTGAGCGAACACCCAAAAGACCTCATCTGTCGTGAAGAATGGTATTTCCAAAATTCAGTGATTGATTTTTAAAGATTATATTTTATTTTCTATTTTTATTTACTTAAATCCATGTTAGTTAATATATAGTGTAATAATGGTTTTAGGAGAATTTAGTGATTCATCACTTACATGGAACACCCAGTGCTCATCTCAACAAGTGCCCTCCTTAATACCTATCACCCATCTAGCCCATCCCCACCCCCCAACACCCTTCCAGCAGCCCTCAGTTTGTTTTCTGTATTTAAGAGTCTCTTATGGTTTGCCTCCCCCTCTGTTTTTATCTTATTTTTCCTTCCCTTCCCCTATGGTCATTTGTTTCTTAAATTCCACATATGAGTGAAATCATGTGATATTTGTCTTTCTCTGACTGACTTACTCTGTCTAACATAATACACTCTAGTTCCATCCACATTGTTGCAAATGGCAAGATTTTATTTTTAAGTAATCTCTGTGACTCACTTGAACTCACAACCCGAGATCCAAGTTTCATGCTCTACCAATTGAGCCAGCCAGGCGCCCCAGTGATGTTTATATTCAAAACAGAGAATACACTTAAAAAACAATTATCAGGGGCGCCTGGGTGGCGCAGTCGGTTAAGCGTCCGACTTCAGCCAAGTCACGATCTTGCGGTCCGTGAGTTCGAGCCCGGCGTCAGGCTCTGGGCTGATGGCTTGGAGACTGGAGCCTGTTTCTGATTCTGTGTCTCCCTCTCTCTCTGCCCCTCCCCCGTTCATGCTCTGTCTCTCTCTGTTCCAAAAATAAATAAACATTGATAAAAAAAAAAAAAAAAAAAAAAAAAAAAAAAAACAATTATCAGAGCCAACCAGTTTTTGAAAAAAATCCAGTCATCCAAATTTCCTCTGGCCTAGTCGCAGCCTGTTATATTTCCTTCGTTCCACATTATAGAAAATTGTAATATAAAAAGTCAACAATTCAGAAGCACAGACACACAATATTGGCATTATACTGAAGGCTCTTTTGTAACTGCTTATTGAACTCTGGCGTACCGTAAGCCCTGGCTACCCTGTATTGTCAAATAGTCTTTGGGAACACCTTCTTACGTTCCAGTGTGGCAGCTCGTGCAGAGGGAAAAATCGCGGCTAAGAGACTCATAGGACCGTGACAGAACAATCAGATACGGCTCTCCCTGGCAGGTCTTCTCATCCTGGCATTGGTGACTTCTGTCCTGCCTTCCTCTCGCCACCCTGGTTTTCCAACCCGAGCCGCTGTAATTCCTCAGGCGCTGGGTGTGGGATATCTGCCAGGGGGTAAAGGAATGGCCACTAGCCTGGCCCATTCTGTGGCCTTCTGCCAGCAGAAGAGCGAAACAGGCAAGCTGCAGCTGCTTTCTTTGCTACAAATCCACAGCGGGTCCACATAACCCAAGAGTGGTCGTTGTCTTCTACTAAGCCCCTCAAACCTCTGTGGTCTGAATACCTGGCCTCTGATAAAAACCAAGTAACCTGGAAAGTCACATGGAGCTGAGCCAGTCGAGTTTAAATCAACCTCGGGGGCTTAAAATGCCAAGCCCAGTTTGCCAACAGATGGGATGCACCGGAGTTTTGAGTCGCAGAGTAACCGGAAATAAAAGGTGTTTTTACTCTGTAGGATGCAAATACTGAAAATCCACAATAGCCACAAACAACAATGATCAGAAAACCAAAAAAACATCTCGTGGTGAAGTGGAAGGCCTGGAAGACGGGGAGGGAGCAAATCTGATTTTAAGGTACAGTTTTCTCATTAGCCACCTGCCTGCACAACTTAGCTCCCGTGGGCCTCGGTTTCCATATTGAAATGGAAAAGAGCGAAAAAGGAAGGGGCTGTATTAAGCTGACCTTACAATCCCTTCCAGTGCTGACATTCAATGAGTCTCATTTTTTTTTAACGTTTTTTATTTTGAGGGGCACCTGGGTGGCTAAGTCGGGTGAATGTCCGACTTGAGCCCAGGTCATGATCTAGCAGTTTGTGAGTTCGAGCCCTGCGTTGGGCTCTCTTCTGTCAAACTGTCAGTGCGGAGCCCATTTTGGGTCCTCAGTTCCCCCCTCTCTCTCTGTCCCTTCCCCACTCACACTCTCCCCCAAATAAATAAATATTAAAAAAAATAAATGTTGGGGCGCCTGGGTGGCGCAGTCGGTTAAGCGTCCGACTTCAGCCAGGTCACGATCTCACGGTCCGTGAGTTCGAGCCCCGCGTCAGGCTCTGGGCTGATGGCTCGGAGCCTGGAGCCTGTTTCCGATTCTGTGTCTCCCTCTCTCTCTGCCCCTCCCCCATTCATGCTCTGTCTCTGTCTGTCCCATAAATAAATAAAAACGTTGAAAAAAAATTAAAAAAAAAATAAAATAAATGTTTATTTTTGAGAGAGTGTGAGAGCAAGCATGAGAGAGTGAGTGGGGGAGGAGCGGGGGGGGGGGGAGACCATCCTAAGAGGGCTCTGTGCTGACAGCAGAGAGCCTGATGTGGGACCCAACTCACCGACAGTGAGATCATGATCTGGGCCGCAGTCAGATGCTTAACCGACTGAGCCACCCAGGTGCCCCTCAATGATTCTACATACAGACTCTATTACTTTGACTATTTAAGGGACAAACATAAAAATCCATCTATTACCAATATATTGGCATATGTAAGGTAATGTGATTTGGGGTCATATCTAGAGTTATCAGTTATCAGATATTATTCTATCTTTTCTCCCTTTTTTGGGGGGGGGGGTTGCTGCAGGACAAGCCTGTTGATGTAAGGGAAGGCTGGGTCGTGTCAATCAGGCTGTAGTACTGATGAGTCGACGCACATCTAAGCAGATTGGAAGGGGCAGGTTACAGTCAGGGCAAGTGTGAATCAGGAGGTCCACTCTGGGTTCACACGTGTGAGTTAGCTTTTTGACCCTTTCCTCCACAGGCTTTTCACTAACTGTTAGGATATCTTGAACTGCCTCAGTGCTATTCTAAAATTTTAAAGTTAAAACACACATACACACACACAGGCACCTGTGTGGCTCAGCTGGTTAAGCATCCGACTCTTGGTCTCAGGTCATGAGCTCACAGTTTTGTGAGTTCAAGCCCTGAGTTGGGCTCTGGAGCGTGGAGCTTGCCTGGGATTCTCTCTCATTTGTATTTTCTTTCTTTCTCTCTCTCTCCTCTCTCCACCCCTCCTCTAGAGACTTGTGCTGTCTCTGTCTCTCTCAAAATAAGTAAGTCAACTTAAACACACACACAAATTTAATCGGCTCACAGAGAGAACCAGAACAATATTTTCATTTTTCTCCTTTAGATTTCCAGCTGGTTAGATTCTTATCCAGTTGAAGGACCCTGGTGATACTTTCTAGTATCTAATCACATATGTGCTTTAACCACAATAAAGTTACTTCACTGCTAATACTCTTTTATACATATCTAATTATAACACTAAGTGTTTACTGATGGAGTTTGTAAAGACAACTGTAACAGCTAACATTTATTAAGCACTTACTACATGCAGAGCACTGTTCCCATCTCTTTAACATATATTCCTTTTTTAAATTCCTTCTAATAACTCTATGGGGGTAGGCGCTATTTTTCTCAATCTCCATTTTAGAGATTAGCTCAGAGAAGTGAAGCGAATTGCCCACGTTGCACAGCTACAAAATGGCAGATTAAAACCCTGGGTAGAATGCTTCTCTATTGAAAACTGTCCAAAATAGTTTCAAAGCTTACTGAGTTCTGTAAGTTGTATGGTACAATGGCCCGTTATGCTGTTCAATGCCCCTTAACAGCAAGATGGATGGGATACATTCTATTTAGAAATCTGCCTTAAGAAAAGGTTGTCACTCCTCTTGAATGATAATACATTCCGTTATTACAAAACAAAAGCTGTGCACTTGGCTGTTTACCTATTTGCCTTTGCTCCCCAGAAGACTTGGCTTTTATCCTCCACTGTAGCAATGACTCAGATTTTGTGGGTGAACAACACGGTTCTTCTTATTTTGTACGAGGACATATTATTAGGGACTTTTTACATACATTAGGGACTTTTGTCTGAGGCCTCAGACAAAAACAAAAATAAAAACAAAACAGGTTTTAAGTAACAGAGGCAATGCGTTAGCAATACAGAATTACATTTTCGTTATAATGACATTTTCTTTGACCAGGTAAACTCGACCTGATGGGGCAGTGAAATAGTCAATAACAATTAACTGGGCCTTTTTATTGTCTGCTTTAACATACATTATCTCATGTGATACAGTAACTGTCAGAGAAGACAGGTATGACTTCTATCTGCACCTAGCAGGTAACGAAACTAGTGTCAGAGAAAATAGCTTCTCCAAAGTCAAGTGACAAAACGGCAACTTGAAGTCAGCTCTTCAGACTCTATTTACCATACTTCTGGTATTCAGTGCAATGAGTCTTATTATTTGTAAATATATATATGTATATATGTATATATTAACTTCACAAATCCCACAACAGTGATTTCTTACATTATTTATAAAAATATACTGCTTAAAAAGCAGAACATAGAACTATTTTGTTGCATTCACGTCACCAGAGATTCGAAATGGTCCAATATGACCCAGCAATTTCACTATACATGTGTGTGACACTTCAAATTCAAAGCACATTGCTCAAACGTTGCTGAAATCCTTATAGACAATATTATGATAATTCGTATTATTGTAAAGACTTGTCGCCTTTTTTTTAAAATATTTATTTTTGAGAGAGAGAGAGACAGAGAGAGAGGCAGAGTGTGAGCGGGGAGGGGCAGAGAGAGAGAGAGGGAGACACAGAATCTGAAGCAAGCTCCAGGCTCTGAACTGTCAGCACAGAGCCCGACGCGGGGCTCGAACCCATGAACTAAGAGATCATGACCCAAGCCGAGGTAGGACGCTTAACCTACTGAGCCAACCAGGCACCCCGGTTGCTTTTTCTGTAGTCATTCTTTATTCCTTGGGAAACTCACCCTCCACACACCCCTGCCCCCGCTTCCTCCCTCACCCGGTAGCAGATGTGGCTTACGTGGGTCAATTGCACCCCCTGCTCCTGGGGTGAGAATCCTGGCTGGCTTAAGTCAATCTAACTCTGATTTCAGTAAAGTACACACAACCCAAATCAATCGGGGTCGATGGGACTTCGCTGCATCTTCCAGGACAGGGTCTGTTCTCCCCTCTACACTTGGTAGCATGAGGAACCATGAGTGGGGCTAGAGTAGTCACTAACTCCAAGGAAGCGAGCCTGAGAATAGCTGATATATCAAAGACTGCCAAGTAACAGAACAAAGATGCTAGTGGGGACTGCCTTTGAGCTCTGAATCAAGCTTTGTTTAATGCAAAATCTATCTTGACATATTTAAAAAGTTTTTTTTTAATTTAAAAAATTTTTTTTAATGTTTATTTATTTTTGAGACAGAGACAGAGCATGAGCAGGGGAGGGGCAGGGAGAGAGGGAGACACAGAATCTGAAACAGGCCCCAGGCTCTGAGCTGTCAGCACAGAGCCCGATGCGGGGCTTGAACCCACGAACCGCGAGATCACGACCTGAGCCGAAGTCGGACACTCAACCGACTGAGCCACCCCGCCACCCCTATTTAAAAAGTTTTTAATTTAAATTCTAGTTAGTTAACATACAGTGCAATATTGGTTTCAGAAGTAGAATTCAGGGATTCATCACTTACATAAAACACCCAGGCGCAAGTGCCCTCCTGAAACCCATCTAGCCCATTCCCCACCCTATCTTGATTTCAATTAAGGAATCCACTAAACTATGAATTATCTCTTTGTGGAAGCCAGCATGAGTTGGGTCATTCATACCACAATCCTAAATAAAATATCTAGTAAGTTAGTGAGGATCCTCAACGACAGGTCACATTATCAGATTAAGTACAATATGGGTAAAACTAGAAATTCAAAATGGTAGATTCTGTTTGAGCCGTATAAACAGAAGACCAATTCACAGGGGGCAGAGAGTGTGTGTGTATTCGTGTGTGTGCGCACGCACATACACAGTACAGGTTGGGGTGAGGTACAAACCTAATAAGTGTTTAGGGTAAGCGCCAGGAGAAATGGGAAGAGGGGCTGTGTGCAGATGCAGAGAAGGATTACCGTTGAGGGCTCAGCTGAGGTGGCAACGCATACCTTTATCGGGATGCCAACGAGCATCCTCTCACTCACAGCATCTGGAAGCAATGTCACACACACACACACACACACACACACACACACACACACACACACAAGTTGTGCAGGCTTGTGTGATCCAGGCGTTGGCAGATTATAAAGCACCCCAGGTGATCCTACTGTGCCACGAGGCTTGTGGACCTCTGGAACAGAAGGGCATACTCCATCATGAGACGCTTGCACACTCTTCAGACAGCTGCAGAAGAAAGCACGCCCTGCCTGCCAACCATCCCCCTGAATTTTATACGAATGGAACATCACTGGTAGAAAAGGAAAGACGTGTTTTAATTACGACAGATGGAAATCCAGCGGAAACCACTGCTTGTTCACACAAGCTTTTTAATTTACCACGTGTGCACGGCAGCCTGAGGATGCTTGAGAAACACACATTCAGGGGTACCTGTGTAAGGTGCCATCAGACCTCGGAAAAACATCACCTTCGTTTTTTAAACGAATGTTTACTGAACATCTACTGTGTGTCGGCCACTGTGCTAATCCCTCAGGGTGACATCCCCGACTGACACAGTACCGGTCCTCAAAACGCCCACAGTCACCCAGGGGAGGCAGAAGGACAATGAGGTTGGGGGAGCACATTAAAGGAACACCTCACCCTGGAGCAGGTGGGCAGCAGAGGAAGACAGGAGTCTTCCTCCCAGAGGGCGTTCTGAAGGGGAGAGATGAGATGGGGAAGGAAGTACCAGTAGCTTATACTTTGGTAGGGCTGGAGCTCAAGGGAAAAGGGAAGGAGCTACTGGCCATAAAGGGCTTTACACTGGGGGCTTTCATTCTGTAAGTGACCGAGGGCTGTGAAAGTACTTTGCATGGGGCATTAACACAACGTGCACTGCATCTTGCAAGTACTCCCAGCAAAGCAGTGGGAGAATGGACTGCGGTTTGGGAGGACAGTGAGGATGGAAACAGAGAAGTCCACCCAGACAGAGGAAGAGATCCAGCAGCAAAAGGCCAGAGGGCTGCCCCGGGGCAGCTGCAGTGAAGACGCTGAGGTCCCATCTAGATGAATCACACACATAGACCTAGAAAAATATGACCAACCAAAAGTAGTGGGTGAAGGGAGAGGGAGAAGCTGGAAGGATGTGTTCATATGCATCAAGGTCGTAAAGAGAAGAGGACCAGTCCCGCACAGTCCCACGCTGTGGAGGCACCACCCAAAAGGCAATGCCCCGGAGTCCGCTGCCTGGACATCTGGGATGCAGGGGCGGGGCCGCAGGTGCTCAAGGAACAGAACCCTGGTGTGAGCAGCAATCCAGAGAAGCTGGGAGGGGCAGGCTGGGAAGGGGTGAGGAACCCCGGTAGAGATCATACACTCACATGCACGTATAGCGTTAGGAACTTCTTACCCGGATACTATGAAATTATAAACTCAGGTAAGCATTTGCAATCCTCAAGGGAAGCATGAAACGCACATCTGTTACATACTCAAAACTTGTTACTATGAATACTTTGTTTGAATAAGACTTTCCATCCATGAGTTGAAACCATTCGTCTTTATTTAAAAATGAGTACATGTGCGTGTCGGGACTAAAGGGAAAACTGGTCAATGTTTGTTGAAGCCTATCGAGCACCGAAAGGGAATGCTGAATCACTGATCAGGCCTCCGGAGGTGTCGCTGATAGACAGACCTGGGGTGTCAGCAGCTGCGGACCTGCTGGGGCACAGAGTGAATGATATCCCGCTGCTCTAAGCCTCCCTGAAGACTGTGACAGTATTTGGCCGAGATACTAAGTTTGCCTCAGTTTCGGTGAGCAAACTTTCAGGTTCCGGCCTTCTCTTCTTCAACTAGGTGAGAGGGGAGGGACTGTGAAGCCAGGCGCGCTCATCAGCAGACGGACGGGGCTGTGATATATGTGGGCTTTCGAGGACAAGAGCAAGAGTGCTTCTGTTCCTTCCACAGGGGGCCCCGGAGCAGGGACGCGCTACACCAAGTTAGCGCATACACTGAATTTTCCACAAGACTCTTGCCTCAGACGCTATCGACTCGATTTACGGTAAAAACGCCCACATTTAATTTCTGACTACACTTGAAACCATTTAAAGAATTTTAAGGCCAGTAATAAGGTGGGAAAATACTATCACCCGGAAAACATGGGCTATTTGTGGAGAATGAGGTTATCCCAGCTAATCTTGATATTAGCCAGAGATTTTATTTTAGCCGTGGCATGCACATCTATCTGCATGTGTTTATATATCTAATATACATATATGTACATACAAATATTGATAAAAACACATTTTCAAAGTCTGTATTTCACATTTCCCTTTTTAAAAATTTCAATTACTATTATTTTATTAAGGCCCCAATGTGGGGCCCGAACCCATGACCCTGAGATCAAGACCCGAGCTGAGATCAAGGGTTGGACACTCAACCAACTGAGCCACCCAGGCACCCCCACATCTCCCTCTTAAAAGTGACTAAATCGAGGGGCGCCTGGGTGGCGCAGTCGGTTAAGCGTCCGACTTCAGCCAGGTCACGATCTC